>NC_042964.1:9063726-9161229 GCF_901001165.1 Salmo trutta
TCAGTCTGGGGAGGACGTAGAAGAATCACTATTAGCTCATAAAAAAAGAAAACTTGGCCAAATCTCCCAGCCAAATGGTATGCACCAGCTCGTCACCTTTTAGAAAAGGGTAAAGGGGGCTAAGAGTCAGGAAAGGCTTCTCTGATCCACCGGACGATAAAACACACACATGCACACAGCCCTTTGGTTTCCTCCGACACATTGAAATTGCTGTGGGTTGAGGGTTAGGGGGAATTCTGGTGTAGGAGCTGGGTCTAGGGCTGTCAGGGTCTCAATGCCATAAAGGTACACTTCTGATGGAACGGAAGACAAAACACACATCTGGGTTCCTCTGAGCCATAGAAAAAGGACCAGGTTTTTAGGAGTGAGGTATAGGAGGGGGTAGATGGGTGTCGAGCCCTCCTCCAACACGTGCCGACAGCTTGAGCTGCAGTGCAGTGAAACTCTAACCAAGCAGTGACCTGAGTCCATTTGTCCCCCGCGGTGACAAAAGTTAAACCGGGGGACCTCGTCAGAACTCAGTTTTATGGGAGTTTTATGGCTCCAAGTGTTTGGATGTTAAATGGTGTTTAATGATCCCTCCCCCCTCTAACACCTCCCTCCCCCCTCTAACACCTCCCTCCCCCCTCTAACACCTCCTCCCCCTCTAACACATCCCTCCCCCTCTAACACCTCCCTCCCCCCTCTAACACCTCCCTCCCTCCCCCTCTAACACATCCCTCCCCCCTCTAACACCTCCCTCCCCCCTCTAACACATCCCTCCCCCCTCTAACACATCCCCCCCCTCTAACATCTCCCTCATCCCTCTAACACCTCCCTCCCTCCCCCCTCTAACACCTCCCTCCCCCCTCTAACACCTCCCTCCCTCCCCCCTCTAACACATCCCTCCCCCTCTAACACATCCCTCCCCCCTCTAACACATCCCTCCCTCTCTAACACCTACCTCCCCCTCTAACACATCCCTCCCCCCTGTAACACCTACCTCCCCCCTCTAACACATCCCTCCCCCTCTAACACCTCCCTCCCCCCTCTAACACATCCCTCCCCCTCTAACACCTCCCTCCCCCCTCTAACACATCCCTCCCCCTCTAACACCTCCCTCCCCCCTCTAACACCTCCCTCCCCCCTCTAACACATCCCTCCCCCTCTAACACCTCCCTCCCCCCTCTAACACATCCCTCCCCCTCTAACACACACCCTCTAACAGGCCCTCCTGCCCTGTAACACTGCCCTCCTGCCCTTGCTAGTTCCTCTTTAAATACTCTCAATAGGGTGTCTGCAAACATTCATCTAACAACTATCCTTTTAGTCCCTCACTAGGCTAGAATACAGACTCTAAAAACCCTTCCACAATGTCAAGGACTTTATCACAAGATCCACTAATTATAAGCATTGAACCGAGTCTTACGCAAACCATATGAGAGTTGAGTCAGTCACATTGACATCCTCACGACACAATAACGTTTATTTTAATGTTTTATAGGTCATTCAGAATGGAGAATGGACACAGATACTTACTCTGCTGATTACAATCATTTATTTAACCACGGAAAAGTATCGTTATCTATAAAAGAAGCATAACCTTTAGTGGACTGGGAAGATGGAGCGTTGAATGGAGTCGAGGCACAAGGAGATCGTGTGAGAAAGTTTAATAGCTACAGTGTATTTAGTGTTATTGAGATATTGTGTATGTGTGTGTGTGCATATATTAAGCATACATAAACTCAGCAAAAAAGAAATGTCCTCTCACTGTCAACTGCGTTTATTTTCAGCAAACTTAACGTATGTAAATATTTTTATGAACATAAGATTCAACAACTGAGACATAAACTGAACAAGTTCCACAGACATGTGACTAACAGAAATTGAACAATGTGTCCCTGAACAAAGGGGGGTCAAAATCAAAGTAACAGTCAGTATCTGGTGTGGCCACCAGCTGCATTAAGTACTGCAGTGCATCTCCTCCTCATGGACTGCACCAGATTTGACAGTTCTTGCTGTGAGATGTTACCCCACTCTTCCACCAAGGCACCTGCAAGTTCCCGGACATTTCTGGGGGGAATGGCCCTAGCCCTCACCCTCCGATCCAACAGGTCCCAGATGTGCTCAATGGGATTGAGATCCGGGCTCTTCACTGGCCATGGCAGAACACTGAGATTCCTGTCTTGCAGGAAATCACGCACAGAACGAGCAGTATGGCTGGTGGCATTGTCATGCTGGAGGGTCATGTCAGGATGAGCCTGCAGGAAGGGTACTACATGAGGGAGTAGGATGTCTTACCTGTAACGTACAGCATTGAGATTTACTGCAATGACAACAAGCTTAGTCCAATGATGCTGTGACACACCGCCCCAGACCATGACGGACCCTCCACCTCCAAATCGATCAGCTCCAGAGTACAGGCCTCGGTGTAACGCTCATTCCTTCGACGATTAACGCGAATCCGACCATCACCCCTGGTGAGACAAAACCACGACTCATCAGTGAAGAGCACTTTTTGCCAGTCCTGTCTGGTCCAGCGACGGTGGGTTTGTGCCCATAGCCAACATTGTTGCCAGTGATGTCTGGTGAGGTCCTGCCTTACAACAGGCCTACAAGCCCTCAGTCCAGCCTCTCTCAGGCTATTGCAGACAGTCTGAGCACTGATGGAGGGATTGTGCATTCCTGGTGTAACTCGGGCAGTTGTTGTTGCCATCCTGTACCTGTCCCGCAGGTGTGATGTTCTGATGTACCGATCCTGTCCAGGTGTTGTTACACGTGATCTGCCACTGCAAGGACAATCAACTGTCCATCCTGTAACACTGTCTTAGGCATCTCACAGCACAGACATTACAATTTATTGCCCTGGCCACATCTGCAGTCCCCTTGCAGCATGCCTAAGGCACATTCACACAGATGAGCAGGGACCCTGGGCATCTTTCTTTTGGTGTGGAAAGGCCTCTTTAGTGTCCTAAGATTTCATAACTGTGGCCTTAATTGCCTACGTCTGTAAGCATCTTAAAGACCGTTCCACAGGTGCACGTTCATTAATTGTTTATAGTTACATTTTACATTTTAGTCATTTCGCAGACGCTCTTATCCAGAGCGACTTACAGTAGTGAATACATACATTTCATGCATATTTTTGTATTTTTTTTGCACTGGCCTCCCGTGGGAATCGAACCCACAACCCTGGCGTTGCACACATCATGCTGGCGTTGCAAACACCATGCTCTACCAACTGAGCCACAGGGAAGACATAGTTCATTGAACAAGCATGGAAACAGTGTTTAAACCCTTTACAATGAAGATCTGTGAAGTTATTTGGATTTTTACGAATTATCTTTGAAAGACAAGGTCCTGAAAAATGGACATTTCTTTTTTTGCTGAGTTTATGTGTGAATGTGCACATCAGAGTATGTGTGTGTGTCTGCATCTGCGCTCACCAATATGTCTAAAGACTTATTTATTTCAGTGACATCCCCAGGCCCCGGTTAGACCAATCGGTGGTCCCAGGCCGGAAGTGAGGAAGCTGGGCTGAAACCATTCCAGCTCCCAGCCTCCCCAGAAACGTCCACTATAACATGGCTAAGACCTATGAGGCCAGTTTTTCCTGGCCCCCATCCACAGGCAATCTGTAAATCCTCTCTTTCTCTCCTCCCTCATGGACCCTTGTTCTCAGCCACAGTCGCAGAGTGTGTGTTCTCTTCCTGACTTCTATGGAACCCTGCTACTTTGAATGGCTACTGCCATTAAAATAGTCCCCTTCAGAAGTTTCCCAATGTCCTAGTTACCAACTTTGAAGGAGGCCTGTTGGTAACTAGGACAAGGACATTGACAAAGTTCTAAAAGTTCTGAAACTTTCAAGGAGGCCTTTTGAGAGTGAGTGGAGAGTGAAGAAACAATGGAATTGTATAGTTATACTGTAGTGAATGAGTGTATCAGAACATGAATCTACTCTCCACTGGAATTCTCTGCCTCTGACCTTATTATGGGGGCTGAGTCACTGGCTCGCTTGCGCTCTCCCATGTCGTCCCTAGGAGGGGTGCATCACGTCGTGCCAGGCTTTTCCCCCCGCTATACTTGATTTCAGTGGGTTGAGTCACTGTTTCAAATGTGTTTATATCCTTGTTAGTGAGCATTTCTCCTTTGCCAAGATAATCCATCCACCTGACAGGTGTGGCATATCAAGAAGATTGTTAAACAGCATTATCATTACACAGGTGCACCTTGTGCTGGGGGACAATAATGGCCACTCTAAAATGATGGCGTTTTGTCACACAGCACAATGCCACAGATGTCTCAAGTTTTGAGGGAGCGTGCAATTGGCATGCTGACTGCAGGAATGTCCACCAGAGCTGTTGACAGAGAAACCGCCTCCAGCGTCGTTTTAGAGAATCTGGCAGTATGTCCAACCGGCCTCACAACCGCAGACCACGAGTATGGCGTCATGTGGCGAGCGGTTTACTGAGTGCCCCATGGTGGTGGTGGGGTTATGGTATGGGCAAGCTACTGACAACGAACACAATTGCATTTTATCGATGGCAATTTGAATGCACAAAAATACCATGACCATTGTGAGGCCCATTTTTGAAGGTATCTGTGACAAACAGATGAATATCTGTACTCCCGGTCATGTGAAATCCATAGATTAGGTCCTAATGAATTTGTATTAATTGACTGATTTCCTCATATGAACTGTAACTCAGTAAAATCAATTAAATGAATTTATGTTGCGTTTATATTTTTGTTCAGTATATGTAAATCTGTGTCAAATAGGTACATTGAAAACATTGTATGTTAAAAGCACTATTAGAATGTGTGGGTGTCCTTATCCAAATGTGTTACAGAGTTTTCTCAAGTTGGAGCTAAGTTGGGGACTACTTAACACTTTAAGTTCAGGTAACACTTTGACCGAAAAGTTGAGTAAACTAAAAAAGGCTATGGAACCAGTTACTAAATAATAATTTGTTGAATCAACAAGATAATTTTTTTTACAGTGTAGGTCCTGGTATTCTAGTGTTCCATGCGTAGACAGGATGAGTCCCGTCTGCCCCTGCTCAGGAAGAGACCATCATAGTAACTGGAGTACGATGCAAGGCTTTGGACAGTGTGTGGAGTGCTTTGGAGGGTTTTTGGTGTGTGTGTGTGTGCGTGTGTGTGTGGGTGCGTGCTTGTGTGTGTGCGTGCTTGTGTGTGTGTGTGTGCGTCTAGAGTTTTACCTGCTGCTTGGATGCCACTCATTCCTTGTTCAAAGCTCTGTTACTGCACAGATATCCACAATATAGTACCATTCTATGGGTGTATGTGTCCCAGATGCTGATCTAGGACCACACATAATGATGCTAGCTCAGATTCTCTGAGACAAACCACACCGTGAAACACAATGCAACTGTAAACAGGAAGGGAACCGCTTTCAACAGTGGGTATTATATAGCTCAGCAATTGAGACAAGCCAGCACTAAACAGTGAAGTCATGCAATCCACAGCAAGCACTCATAGCAACTCAGTCTACATGTGATTTATTTTGTTGTTATCGGAGTGATGTATCTGGTCTATTGTTGTACTTACATTTAACATTTGAGTCATTTAGCGGACGCTCTTATCCAAAGCGACTTACAGTTAGTGCATTCATCTTAAGCTAGCTAGGTGGGACAAACACACATCTGTCATAGTAAGTATATTTTTCCTCAATAAAGTAGCTATCAGTAAAGGTCAGCGCTAGTTAGTCGGAAAAAAGACAAGTGCGAGTGTTAGTTCACGAAAGTCAATTTACTTGTTGCATAAAGGGAAATGTCAATAAAAATATTGGTCATAAAAAAGCTGACAGATGGTTTGGATGCACATACAGTACAGACGCTGGTAGACAAGCATCTTAGTTAAAGTGGTCATGTGTTGCATGCCCAGTCGTCTCTTCACAGGCAGGCAGACACCCACTGAATCAAACCTGGCTCTCGCTAGGTCTCTGTTATCTGAAGGGGGATGTGACCGCAATATCAGTTCAGGAGGGTCACATGCACTCCCTCTGGGCCGGGACATTTGGCACGCTGGCCTGTGATGGAAAACAACAATTTGGGCTGGGACCAACAATATCCCCCTCTCCCCTGCCCCCTTGTTTACTACCCTCTGGTAACCCCGTGGAACGCTCCACTTTGACCAATGAGGAAAGTTTATGTTTTCCTCCTCAATGTTGTACAGTGCATTACAAGATGAAGCAGACCAGCTGTAGTGAGGCCAATTGTAGGGGTACCACAGGGTACTGTCTTTAGTTCTTTCAAGTTTTTGATGAGGGTATTAAGTTACACAATTTCTCTAAGGAGTGGAGATTTTGTGCCAAATTTGAAAGGTCAATTGTTGAATGATTGAGGTCATTTATTTTCTGTAATGTGAAATTGACAGTTTAAAGGAACATTCCTTTCTTCTTATCAGTTTGCTGCTCTGCAACAGCCAATTTATGACAGTTAAAGGTAAGTTTACCCCCGGTCCCTTCACTATCAACAATCCCTAATGAGACATTATTACCATTATTTGTCTCGCTGAGGGCCTTGACAAATTGTGCTCTCATGCTGAGATAAGATTGCTATTCCTAATAAAGTAAGAGGGTTCCAAGCCTTGCCGTCTAGTTGCCGTCTGACCTGGACTTACAGCCCCCCACTATAAGAGGGGAAGCAGTTTTTACTCCACTTTGGAGGTGTGCCAAGACCCATAAATCCCCCTAACGGATCCATCCCTCTTTTTCTCTTTCTGTCTCTCTGTTCAGTTTCAACAGAGCTGTTGTCCACTTCACATCTGAGATGAAGTTCAAGGACTATCCCGGACGTTCTGTGTTGAAAACGTGAATTTCCCTCTAACCACTTCAGCACCTCCTCTTTGCCCCTTGCTCTGTTCTACTCTAAACACCCAGAACAGAGGAAGTGCCTGGGAAATGCAACAGAGAGCTCCTGCCAATGACCCTCATATAATGGTGTTCTGTAGAGCCTTCACCCAACCCCGTGACCTCCCAGTCCTCACCACACATATAGCGCCTTCAGAAAGTATTCACACCCCCTGACCTTTTCCACTTTTTCTTTGTTACAGCCTGAATTCAAAATGGATTAAATTGAGGTTTTGTGTCACTGGCCTTCACACAATACCCCATAATGTCAAAGTGGAATTATGTTTTTTGAAATGTTTACAAATTAATAAAAAATGAAAAGCTGAAAAGTCTTGAGTCAATAAGTATTTAACCCCTTTTTTATGGCAAGCCAAAATACGTTCAGGAGTAAAAATTTGCTTAAAGCTGCAATATGTAACTTAAAAAAAAAATGGAATGATCAAAAGCTCCAATAATTCGCTAGTGGACATCTAATGTTATGCAACAGTAACAACAGCGCGCCCCTAGCCTGCCTGCTGTATTCATTGGTATTTATTTTCCCAGTCGGGTTGGATTTTCCCGCCAGATTTTGTGGCGCGCACAATGAGTGATGTGTTTTCTGTCAGTGAGGAGGCAGTTTGATAACTGGCTATCTGAGCCCATAGCCAACACTTGGCTAATGTCTAGCGGAAATAGCTAGCGGATGGCTAGCGGAGAAAACGCTACCAGCTCTCACAGTCTCACATCAGGATTTGACGTTCATCAATGTTTCTCAAACGCCAAATTTCAAAGTTGGCCTGACTGGCTGTGAAGAGAGGACTGGGCATGCAACACATGACCACTTTAACTAAGATGCTTGTCTACCAGCGTCTGTACTGTATGTGCATCCAAACCATCTGTCAGCTTTTTAATGACCAATACATTTGCTAAATAATTCTCCTAAAGAGCCATTAGACTCCTGAACATCTAGTCAAATGGCTCCACCCCCCCCCCCCTCCACACCACTGCCACTCTCTGTTGTCATCTATGCATAGTCACTTTAATTAACTCTACCTACATGTACATACTACCTCAACTAACCGGTGCCCCCGCACATTGACTCTGTACCGGCAACCCCCTGTACATGTTGTTATTTTTTACTGCTGCTCTTTAATTACTTGTTACTTTTATCCCTTATTCTTATCCGTATTTTTTGAAACTGCACTGTCGGTTAGGGGCTCGTAAGTAAGCATTTCACTGTAAGGTCTACACCTCTTGTATTCGGCGCATGTGACTAATAACATTTGATTTGATTTGTATTGCGTGGAGATGTGTGAACAACTTCAGGCTGTAATACACCAATCACACCCTGATATGTTTCACCTGTCTTTGTGCTTGTCTCCACCCCCCTCCAGGTGTCGCCCATCTTTCCCATTACTGTATCCCCGGTGCATTTATACCTGTGTTCTCTGTTGCAAGTTCGTCTTGTCTCGTCAAGCCTACCAGCGGTTTTCCCATACTCCTGTTTCTAGTTAGTTCTTGTTTTCTAGTTCTCCCGGTAATTGATCATTCTGCCTGACCCTGAGTCTGCCTGCCGTTCTGTACCTTACAGACTCTGCCCTGGATTACTGACCCCTGCCTGCTCTGACCCTGAGTCTGCCTGCCGTTCTGTACCTTACAGACTCTGCCCTGGATTACTGACCCCTGCCTGCCCTGACCCTGAGCCTGCCTGCCGTTCTGTACCTTACAGACTCTGCCCTGGATTACTGACCTCTGCCTGCCCTTGACCTGTCGCTTGCCTGCCCCCTGTTTCATAAATAAACATTTTGTTATTTCGAACTGTCTGCATCTGGTTCTTCTCGAACTGTCTGCATCTGGTTCTTAACCGGAGGTCTGATAGAATGAGGTACTTTCTGAAGGCACTGTATACATCCCTCTCCCTATACAAACATACACATAGGCCCACTCTCTGACACGTAACAGCATGAGACACCCTCAAACAAATACTATGGTGACTCTCGCCATATACACAAACATACATCCTACACACACACATAACCACCGGTTGATACATTTACACCATCACACACACAACAGACAGGCAGTAACGCGAACTCACACACACTTTTATACCAGCTACTCCTGCCTGGCTAATTTGGAGGCTGTATTAGGAGTGGTTGAGAAGATGAGGGTCGGTTGTTAGAGCTTTTAGTAGCAAAAGTAATGACCTATTGGACAGGAAAGGCCAATTTACCATTTACGATATTTCCACCAGGAAATGACCTGAGCGTAGGGTGGACAAGGACACAGTGAAAAAACGGTTTAGAAGGCCATATTGACAGATACCTACGCTCTTAGAACCCTTTGGGGGTGAAAAAGGGTTGTAGTTAGAACCTTTTTCTGGTGAAAGGGTTCAACGTAGAACCAACAAAGGGTTCCACCTGGAACCAAAAATAGTTGTTTTCAGAGGGTTTTTCAATGGGGACAACTGACAAACCCTTTATGGTTCTAGGTAGCACCTTCTTTTCAAAGAGCGTAGTGCAATTATTACAGTAAAAGCACATAATTTAAGACGGATGAGATAAGGAGAATACAATTCAATTAACTTTATTTTTCCCATGAGGGAATTTCTTGTCTGGTGTGGTTAAAAAATAAGGAAAAATAAACAAGGAACCATACTATCTACTAGCCTTCTCATAATCAATGTTTACCATATAACATTACCAGTAGTGTCTTGAGAGTTGAACATCAATTTTCTCTCGTATTGGTCGAACATTTTCTGTCAAAGAAAAAAAAAACGATGCATTGAACATTTCCCAGGTCACCGGACCAACCTCCTGCTGTCCAAACAAACATATTTCCAGAGTTTACATCTGCTCCACAACATAAGCGACCAAGGCCAGGCCACTGTAGCTCTGGAGTCTTCACTGTTTAGTAAAGTGGACAGGGAGGCGAGGGAGAGGCTGAATACATTTGAATAACATCTCAGGGTGGTGGGCTTATAGAGTTCAGGAAGCAGTCCCACTAAAGAAAAGTGGAATTTATAATTTCCCCTGAAGAATTTACTCTTCTTTGCAGCAGTTCATTTTGACCTCAGTTCTCAACGCGACATACAGAGCGGGGAAAGACAGATAAAGATTAGAGAGAAGTAGTAATTGAACAAGAAGTGCAACCGAGGGAGAAGAACAGAGCTAGCCTACAATATGTGTGAAGAAATATCTTCAAAAATGTCTCCCAAACTTAAAATGAACAGCACAGTACTTTGAAGATAACTTTTTAATCCTACAGAATGTGAGCAGAACATTACATTGTAACTTGAGCAATTCGAGGCCGTTTTAAAGGCGTCTGTCTTCATTTTGGAATTGAGTTTGTCAAAAAAAGTGCTGTATTTCTTCTTTGTGTTATGAACCTGGAATGTACAGTATGTCTGAGTGGATTTTTTTGACGGAAGGACCTTGAATTATAAATGCACTTCTATAATACTCTCCCACCCACTTTTCTTCTCTATAATATACATGTTGTTTGTTTCTTGACGAAGAACAAAAGGCTCAGCTCACACTCTACTGCCAAGGGTACGAACTCAGCAAGTGTAGCCCAAAGGAGCCCAAGACTCAAATAAAATCTCTAGAAACTAAGAACTAAACTATTGTGCAGTGTCAATGTCCTTCAACTCAGCTAGGAGTTCATTTACAGGCCAAGGTGTCCGCCAAAAGTACATTTTATGCCAGCTGGGGCGAGAGCCAAGTTGTAATTTAATTGATGTATGAATTCATTTCATTTGAGTCAGTCAACAGGGATATATGGTGATGGGGTGAAGTGCCCTCTGCAAGGCTTGTAATTGTACAGTACAAAACCCCATCAGACAGTGAAAGGCACTTATTGTCCTTCCGACATTGCTCCGCTGTGAATCCATTTGCGGATCACACAAAAAAGTGAATGTCATTTAGGAGAACAATATCCTTTCTCCACCTTGTCACTTGGCTGACAGAACCTTCACAATCAGTTCCTTTGGCTTGTATGATTGTTTTTACTGGCTGAGACCAGTGTCACGCACGCTGGCCCGCGGGTACAATTACAATATCTACACATTACTACAGGAGAAATATTCAATACAGTGCGTCTGAGATCTGGATCATTAAGTTTGGCCTCTTTGAGTTTTTATTATGAATGTGCATTTGTGGGCTGAGGTGAGAAAACGTTGGCCTGTGCATGGTACAATGAAAGCCCTTGGTGGGTCTCTGTATATGCTAGCGGTGTCTCTCCAGTGGGAAAGGAAGAACTACTAAGAAATGAACACACGCACAGAAACTGACAAACGCACTAGCTAGCACAAGCGCTAACATATACACACACACTGACAAACGCACACGGTAGTGCATACACACACAACCACATCCAGATCCAACCAGCTATAAGCTTTCAGACAGGAGGAGGTATGGTGTATCACTTGGGGAAGTTTCTCTCTCCCCTCCTCCTCCTCTCTCTCCGTGTCTCTCTCTGTTTTTTTGTTTTTTTTAAACTAGGCAAGTCAGTTATGAACAAATTCTTATTCACAATCTTCTCCACATCTCCACACAGGACATGAATTGCTTAGAGAAAGTCCCTGTTCCCGATACCACACATACCACAGGTTTAGGTTTACTCTTTCTTAAAGGCAGAGGTAGGAGCACTGAAGAATAATCAAATCACATCAAATTGTATTAGTCACATGCTCCGAATACAACAGGTGTAGGTAGACCTTACAGTGAAATGCTTACTTACAAGCCCATAACCAACAATGCAGTTTTAAGAAAAATACCCTCCAAAAAAAGAAATAAAAGTAACAAATAATTAAAGAGCAGCAGTAAAATAACAATAGCGAGGTTATATACAAGGGGTACCGGTACAGAGTCAATGTACGGGGGCACCGGTTAGTTGAGGTAATTGATTAGATGTTCAGGAGTCTTATGGCTTGGGGGTAGAAGCTGTTTGGAAGCCTCTTGGACCTAGACTTGGCGCTCCCGTACCGCTTGCCGTGCGGTAGCAGAGAGATCGGTCCATGACTAGGGTGGCTGGAGTCTTTGACCATTTTTAGGGCCTTCCTCTGACACCGCCTGGTATATAGGTCCTGGATGGCAGGAAGCTTTGCCCCAGTGATGTACTGGGCCATACGCACTACCCTCTGTAGTGCCTTGCAGTCGGGGGCCGAGCAGTTGCCGTACCAGGCAGTGATGCAACCAGTCAGGATTCTCTCGATGGTGCAGCTGTTGAACTTTTTGAGGATCTGAGGACCCAGGCCAAATCTTTTCAGTCTCCTGAGGGAGAATAGGTTTTGTTGTGCCCTCTTCACGACTGTCTTGGTGTGTTTGGACCATGTTAGTTTGTTGGTGATGTGGACAACAAGGAATGTGAAACTCTCAACCTGCTCCACAACAGCCCCGTGGAAAGAGAATTAGGGCGTGTTCGGTCCTCCTTTTTCTGTAGTCCACAATTATCTCCGTTGTCTTGATCACATTGAGTGAGAGGTTGTTGTCCTGGCACCACACGGCCAGGTCTCTGACCTCCTCCCTATAGGCTGTCTCGTTGTTGTTGGTGATCAGGCCTACCACTGTTGTATCATTGGCAAACTGAATGATGGTGTTGGAGTCGTACCTGGCCATGCAGTTATGAGTGAACAGGGAGTACAGGAGGGTACTGAGCACGCACCCCTGATGGACCCCCGTGTAGAGGATCAGCATGGCGGATGTGTTGTTACCTAACCTTACCACCTAGGGGTGGCCCGTCAGGAAGTCCAGGATCCAGTTGCAGAGGGAGGTGTTTAGTCAAAGGGTCCATAGCTTAGTTAGTGACGAGCTTTGAGGGCACTATGGTGTTGAACGCTGAGCTGTAGTCAATGAATAGCATTCTCACATAGGTGTTCCTTTTGTCCAGGTGGGAAAGGACAGTGTGGGTGCTTATATTTGTCCTATTTCACACATTTGTAAGTGTGTTTTAATATGCGTGTGTAAATTGGAAATGTGGTTTTTGCATATCCCAACTCTCCCTGACACCCTCGGAGAACGGGGTCACGGCCGGGGTCACGGCCAGGGTAAAAGAAAGTGTACAAAACACTAAGAACACCAGCTCTTTCTATGACATAGAGTGACAAGGTGAATCCAGGTGAAAGCTATGATCATTATTAATGTCACTTGTTAAATCCACTTCAGTCAGTGTATACCACAGGGAAGAGACAGGTTAAAGAAGGATTTTTAAGCCTTGAGACAATTGAGGCATAGATTGTGAATGTGTACCATTCAGAGGGTGAATGGGCAAGGCACAGAGTTAAGTGTCTTTGAATAAGGTATGGTAGTAGGTGCCATGCACACCGGCTTGTTTGAAGAACTGCAATGCTGCTGGGTTTTTCACGCTCAACAGTTTCACCACCCAAAGGACATCCAGCCAACTGGACACAACTGTGGGAAGCATTGTAGAGTCCATGCCCTGACAAATTGAGGCTGTTCTGAGGGCAAAAGGGGAGGTGGGTGCAACTCAATATTAGGAAGGTGTTCCTAATGTTTTGTACACTCGTATACCACGCTCAAAGTTGTTAAGGTCACTCGTTTTACCCATTCTAACATTCAATCAAACAGTAACTTAATGTCTCGATGCCTATCTGCATGCTTTATATAGCAAACCACGGCCACGTGACTCACCATCTGTAGGAGCGAACCATTTTCGTGAACGAGGTGATGCACCTAATAAACGGTCCACTGAATTAGTTCCACCCAGGGAGAGGGCTGGAACCAGGGAGAGGTGCAGGGGGTTGAAGTGGTGCGTGGTTGAGGGGCCGAGGGACAACCTGCCCCTTTGATGCCCACCCTACACGGGGACTGAGAGTGTGGAATGCATGAAAGAAGGAGCTGTAGCTCTGGAGATGGAGAAGAGACTGGCTGCAGTGGGACTCATAGACCATTGGGGTTGAGACTTGGGAGTTGGGGAGTAGGGCACAGCCCTGGAGACGAGGCCTTGTTGGGGCGATAAAATCAAATCAAATCAAATTGTATTAGTCACATGCGCCGAATACAACAGGTATTACAGTGAAATGCTTACTTACGAGCCCCTAACCAACAGTGCAGTTTCAAAAAATATGCATAAGAATAAGAGATAAAAGTAACAAGTAATTAAAGAGCAGCAGTAAAATAACAATATATACAGGGGGTGCCGGTACAGAGTCAATGTGTGGGGGCACCGGTTAGTTGAGGTAGTATGTACATGTAGGTAAAAGTTATTAAAGTGACTATGCATAGATGACAACAGAGAGTGGCAGGGGTGTGGAGAGGGGAGAGGGGAGGGGGGGGGGGCAATGGAAATAGTCTGGGTAGCCATTTGACTAGATGTTCAGGAGTCTTATGGCTTGGGGGTAGAAGCTGTTTAGAAGCCTCTTGGACCTAGACTTGGCGCTCATGACTAGTTCTCTCAGGACGCTCAGAGCTGATAACTGAAAACTCACTCACAGAGTGCTTGAGATAGGCCACTGCCAGATTTCCCATTAGCTCAGAATGAACACGATTGGTGGCTGATAAATGGAGGAAAAAAAGGAGAAAAGTGGTACAGTCTATTCTCTGTTGGACCTTGACAAGCCACGGCTACCCTTCACATTAATGAAGGAAGGCAGGCAGGCAGTTATGATTTGCTATTGTAACACGCTGAGCTGATACAGGTAAGATAACATTACATGAGTAGAAACAGTTGTTGAATAGAATGGAATTAATAGGAACGTGGACAAAACACTTGTCATCATCCCCTCACACACAAAGGCTGTTTGTGCAACGGTTCCGTGTCCTGTCTTTGAGACACTGAATCCAGGTAACGTTCATGCCTTTGAATAACAGTCTATATTCAGTATATACTGTAGTACCTTCTCTGGGTTCCATTAGGAAACATTGTCCTGGGGTGTATTCATTCCGCCGATTCTATTGCAAAATGTTTCTTCAACAGAAGCAAACGGAACGAAACAGGGAGGGACCTACCTGAATTTGTCCAATAGAAACTCTTGTTTTGCTCTGTTCGCTTCTTACACGGTAAACAGTTTCCGTAGTGAATACACCCCATGTCATTATTGCGTATGGTCACAAACGGCTACAAAATGAGTTACTGGGTCATTTCTAAGAGTGGTGAGACAGGGTTACGGTAGCCAGCAAGAAGGAGCAGGACAGGTGGCTAGCTAACTAGCTGAAATTAAAATAAACTCTGTTGGGCAAAACAATGACCTAATGTACACTAAGTTAGCTTCCGCTCCTTCTCTCATGCTAATGTTGCTTCATGCCTTAAAAAATGATGAGGTAGCTTCAACTACACTATGTTTGCATTTTCCGGTTTGTAACTTTCTTAGTACTTTTACAGCATACTAAACACACGGATGTTGACAGGGGAAAGCTAGCGACCCTTTTACCAGGCTGTAACCACGGTGAGCAGACCCTAACACTCCATCCAGCTCCATCCAGAACCCGCCGTGTGGATGCGTGTTCTGTTGGTCTGCAGTTTCCATTCAGCTTGGCAGTCTAACACCTCTCCTCCTGCGTACTCTCATGACACCAGAGTTCTGGAAGTTGTCACCAACATGTCAGTTTTGAAAACGTCTGACTTTGACTGTTGATTTCTATCCATGGTTCTTGCACTTTTCGGTTACTCTGTCTCTGTCAAACAAAGACACAGAGGGCAGTAACAGAACGGGTGAGAACGGTAGACGGAAATCAACAGTCAAAGTCAGACAGTGTCAGAGCCAACAGGTTGTGGCTGTACGGCATGGTGGGTGGAGCCAGACTTCCATTGGGTAGACTGTGCCTGAGGCTACCGACCTGGGTCTGATTCAATAAGCCAGAGCTGGGTTATATTATACTCAGCTAAAAACCCTACAGGCCTCTCATTGATCCACCAGCAGCTATCAGTTACACACACACACACACACACACACACACACACACACACACACACACACACACACACACACACACACAGAGACACACACAGAGACACACACAGAGACACACACACACACACACAGAGAGACACACATACACACACACACAGGAGTTCAAAGCCAGAGCATGATTCCACTCCTAATCAATTGACAGGACGCTCAGAATTGCCATCCACATGGTGGGAGCTAATGAACAGAGAGGAAAAGAGCATGGAGGTACACTTTGTTGTTCTAATGAATTCAAAGTGGTTGTGGACAGGCATGGCTATAGGGGTGTATGCTGATACGGCATCCATATTAGGAACTCGTCAGCAGAGGGAGTTTTGTCTGACCACTTCATAATGTGGATGCTGTATGTTGGTGATCTGCCATCCTTTAATTGATGTTTTCACTTGGAAATGTTTGCATTCTATAAGAGATATCAGCATGATATGTGTAGGCCAAAGTGATGATTGCTGTTCTTTGTCAAAAGAATACCTACCACACTGTGAATTTGATCTGTCAAAACTGAGGCAAACCCCAGAGTACACTAGGAGGCCTCTGCACGTCTAGACTAAAACATGCTTGATATTTCCTACTGAACTCACGGGCTTGTTGCAGGTTCTCCTCCCTGGGAACTCTAGTGACCCGGAATCTTCTTTTTTTCACTCTTTTCCTCCTTACCCAGCATCTTCCCAGTCAGTCCTCTGAAAGAGAGAGAGAGAGAGAGAGAGAGAGAGAGAGAGAGAGAGAGAGAGAGAGAGAGATGGCGACAGAGAGAGAGAGAAAGAGATCGAGAGATGGCGAGAGAGAGAGAAATGGCGATAGAGAGAGAGAGCGATGGCGAAAGAGAGAGAGAGAGAGAGAGGGAGAATGAGGAATGAGAGATGGTGACAGAGAAAGAGAGAGAGAGAGAGAGAGAGAGAGAGCGAGAGAGAGAGAGAGAGCGAGAGATGAAAGGGTGGGGGAGACAAGGTAAAAGTGTCCTTTGGTCTCATTATCAGAACTCAAGGTCTCACTGTTAGATGACTTCCTGTGTGTGTTGAGGGGTGAAGCCCCCTATGTTAAACCGTGGGGAGGCCTGCTCTAATGTTGAGGGGTGAAGCCCCCTATGTTAAACCGTGGGGAGGCCTGCTCTAATGTTGAGGGGTGAAGCCCCCTATGTTAATCTGTGGGGAGGCCTGCTCTAATGTTGAGGGGTGAAGCCCCCTATGTTAAACAGTGGGGAGGCCTGCTCTAATGTTGAGGGGTGAAGCCCCCTATGTTAATCTGTGGGGAGGCCTGCTCTAATGTTGAGGGGTGAAGCCCCCTATGTTAAACAGTGGGGAGGCCTGCTCTAATGTTGAGGGGTGAAGCCCCCTATGTTAAACAGTGGGGAGGCCTGCTCTAATGTTGAGGGGTGAAGCCCCCTATGTTAAACAGTGGGGAGGCCTGCTCTAATGTTGAGGGGTGAAGCCCCCTATGTTAAACAGTGGGGAGGCCTGCTCTAATGTTGAGGGGTGAAGCCCCCTATGTTAAACAGTGGGGAGGCCTGCTCTAACCATGCTAGGGTCAGACAGTCAGTGGGACTACTGAGCCTCCCACCACAGGGTTGAATGTCTCTATTGTTACAGCTGAGTGGTGTAACCCTAAGCCCCGGATACTGACACCCTACAGGCCTTCTAAAACTCAGTCCATTCCACCACTCCACTCAATTCAAAGGTATATATTGGCATGGGAAACATATGTTTACATTGCCAAAGCAAGTTAAATAGATAATAAACAAAAGTGACATAAACAATAAAAGTGAACAGTAAACATTACACTCACAAAAGTTCCAAAAGAGTAAAGATATTTCAAATGTCATATTATGTCTATATACAGTGTTGTAACAACGTGCAAATAGTTAAAGTACAAAAGGGAAATAAATCATTATCTCTCTTACACTCTGTATCCTTCTCTCTCTCTTGAAAAATATAATATTTCATCCCTCACTCAACCTTCTCTCCCTCTCGTTTACACTCGTTGTTTTTCTCTCCTGTGAACATTTCTTCTCTCACTCTTTCTCTTTCTCTCTCCCTGTCTGTATCTCCCTGTCTGTATCTCCCTGTCTGTATCTCCCTCTCCCCACATCTCTCTGTCTGTATCTCCCTGTCTGTATCTCCCTCTCCCCACATCTCTCTGTCTGTATCTCCCTGTCTGTATCTCCCTCTCCCCACATCTCTCTGTCTGTATCTCCCTGTCTGTATCTCCCTGTCTGTATCTCCCTGTCTGTATCTCCCTGTCTGTATCTCCCTCTCCCCACATCTCTCTGTCTGTATCTCCCTGTCTGTATCTCCCTCTCCCCACATCTCTCTGTCTGTATCTCCCTGTCTGTATCTCCCTCTCCACACATCTCTCTGTCTGTATCTCCCTGTCTGTATCTCCCTCTCCACACATCTCTCTGTCTGTATCTCCCTGTCTGTATCTCCCTCTCTATACATCTCCCTGTCTGTATCTCCCTCTCCACACATCTCTCTGTCTGTATCTCCCTGCCTGTATCTCCCTCTCTATACATCTCTCTGTCTGTATTTCCCTGTCTGTATCTCCCTGTCTGTATCTCCCTCTCTATACATCTCCCTGTCTGTATCTCCCTCTCTATACATCTCCCTGTCTGTATCTCCCTGTCTGTATCTCTCTGTCTGTATCTCCCTGTCTGTATCTCCCTCTCTATACATCTCCCTGTCTGTATCTCCTTCTCTATACATCTCTCTGTCTGTATCTCCCTGTCTGTACTCTCTCTCTACACATCTCCCTGTCTGTATCTCCCTGTCTGTATCTCCCTCTCTATACATCTCTCTGTCTGTATCTCCCTCTCTACACATCTCCCTGTCTGTATCTCCTTCTCTATACATCTCTCTGTCTGTATCTCCCTGTCTGTATCTCCCTCTCTATACATCTCCCTGTCTGTATCTCCCTGTCTGTATCTCCCTCTCTATACATCTCTCTGTCTGTATCTCCCTCTCTATACATCTCTCTGTCTGTATCTCTCTGTCTGTATCTCCCTGTCTGTATCTCCCTCTCTATACATCTCCTTGTCTGTATCTCCCTCTCTATACATCTCTCTGTCTGTATTTCCCTGTCTGTATCTCCCTGTCTGTATCTCCCTCTCTATACATCTCCCTGTCTGTATCTCCCTCTCTATACATTTCCCTGTCTGTATCTCCCTCTCTATACATCTCCCTGTCTGTATCTCCCTGTCTGTATCTCTCTGTCTGTATCTCCCTGCCGGTCAATATACATGTCTGTATCTCCCTGTCTGTATCTCCCTGTCTGTATTTCCCTGTCTGTATCTCCCTGTCTGTACATCTTCCTGTTTCAAACCCTCATGCAATGTGTTTCTCATGCGTTCATTCAAATAAATGATGGAGAAAGACATCCAACATAATACTGTAAGTATCTTCCTATGGACTGGTTTCCTGCACCTCCCTCTCCCTCTCCACACTTAAATGTTCTCTTCATGGCACTCTGGAGATGTGCTTAAAGTGTTCTGTAGGTATGTGTATGAGCTGAAAAACATAATTTTACTGCTTTTACAGGCTCGAAGGTCAAATGGAGAGGCAGTACAATAAGCAAACTAATGTTCTGACTGGAATAGGGTACAACATTTGTCTACTCTTGTGAATGCAATCCACTGGCATGATGCATCAAGATATGATTTGTTATAAGTTATTACACAATGTTCCACATTCTGATTAAATGTGTCAGAGATGGACAAGGAAGTAAGTGGGACAAAGATCTTGTCACGTTGTTGCTTAATCTCTCACCCACTTTCTCTGCCTGGGTTAGTGCCCTACCCTCGTTATCAGCTGTCAATCATATTCTCAGTCTCCACCCATGTCCCTGCCGAGCAACAGAGCCACTGGCCAAAAACCTCAAATAAATCAAACATCCCCTCTCCTTCCTATCAACAAAAGCATCATTATAAAAGATTGTGTGAAGCCCAAATGTGGAAGGGGAGAAATTAAATGAAAGGGGACACAAATGACAGAAAAATAAACCGACATCAATGGGGGAATTTTTTGTAAATATCAAACACAGTCCCCGGAGAAAGCTTGATCGTTCTGGGGACAATTTCTTTCAGTAACAGGGATCGGGCCCTGGAGATTTCTCTCTCTCTATTTCTCTCTCTGTATCTCATCTTCTTCCCCCGAACCTCCTACTCTCTCTCTCTTTCTCTCTCTCCCTGTCTCTCTCTTCTTCCCCCTAACCTCCTCTCTCTATTTCTCTCTCTCATCTATCTCTTCTTCCCCTAACCTCCTCCTCTCTCTCTTTCTTTCCGTCTCTCTCTTCCATCAGACTTACTCCCTCACAGGCTACCATTTCTTCAAAAGGCTGCTGCTTGCCTTGCAGCAGAGTGAGCTGGAGCACAAACAGACGGCCAACATGGTGCAGTATGGGAGGTCTGCCACACACACACACACACGCACACACACGCACACACGCACACACACGCACACACGCACACACACACGCACACACACACACACACACACACACACAACCCACTGGGGGAGTTATTTACTGACCTTAGGAGCCTTGATACAGGGACTTTAATTTGCACAATGTGGAAAACTCCACTTTTAGTTGTTACTTTGTTTTTATAGCCAGAGGGAGGGCTTTTATTGAGATTGTGAAGGTGGACTGGTTGTGTGCTCTGTAATGATAAGGACCGTAGCAGTTAGGCTCTCACATAATAAACCCAGACTGTGTACACCTCCATTATAGTTGACATGAGTCAATAAACAGATACAAAAGCAGTGCACAAGCAAATGAACTACCCTGCAAATAGCAAAAGAATGAAACGAACTAAATGAATGGATTGTACCTAATCAGTGTACACACTGAATTAAATATATTAAATATTGTTATTATGGCCATTTAACAATGCCACATTTCAGAACAAACCGTTTAACCTAATTATAAAGTTTACCTAACACATCTGTTGTTGACCAAAAGTAATGCCAACGGGATTGAGCTACATCCTGCCAACTCACAAATCATCTAGCTGCAGACTTGTGGAGCAAGAACCAAAGGGGGGGGGGGGGGGGGGGTGGAGAGAGAGAGCAGCGCGAGAGGAAGAGGGAGAGAGAGAGATACGGACCAGAACTGCAGCCGTGGCTTGGCAGGACCTGCTGCTGGCATGGTGCACCGACTATCAGCCGTGGCTTGGCAGGACCTGCTGCTGGCATGGTGCACTGACTATCAGCCGTGGCTTGGCAGGACCTGCTGCTGGCATGCTGCACTGACTATCAGCCGTGGCTTGGCAGGACCTGCTGCTGGCATGGTGCACTGACTATCAGCCGTGGCTTGGCAGGACCTGCTGCTGGCATGCTGCACTGACTATCAGCCGTGGCTTGGCAGGACCTGCTGCTGGCATGGTGCACTGACTATCAGCCGTGGCTTGGCAGGACCTGCTGCTGGCATGCTGCACTGACTATCAGCCGTGGCTTGGCAGGACCTGCTGCTGGCATGGTGCACCGACTATCAGCCGTGGCTTGGCAGGACCTGCTGCTGGCATGGTGCACTGACTATCAGCCGTGGCTTGGCAGGACCTGCTGCCGGCATGGTGCACCGACTATCAGCCGTGGCTTGGCAGGACCTGCTGCCGGCATGGTGCACCGACTATCAGCCGTGGCTTGGCAGGACCTGCTGCCGGCATGGTGCACCGACTATCAGCCGTGGCTTGGCAGGACCTGCTGCCGGCATGGTGCACCGACTATCAGCCGTGGCTTGGCAGGACCTGCTGCCGGCATGGTGCACCGACTATCAGCCATGGCTTCGCAGGACCTGCTGCCGGCATGGTGCACCGACTATCAGCCGTGGCTTGGCAGGACCTGCTGCTGGCATGGTGCACCGACTATCAGCCGTGGCTTGGCAGGACCTGCTGCTGGTATGGTGCACTGACTATCAGCGCTGACTGACCGACTTTGCTCATTATTGCCAGACTAGAGAGGAACAGACCAGCTGTGGGTAGCCTGTTTAACCATGACACCCAAGGGGAAAACTGCTGTCTGACAGAATGTAAACAGCCCCTGTCAGGGCTTTGCATATCTATAGATGATGGGCGATACATAGGTGAGTCTTTGAACAGAGGAACGCTGATAGAGCAGGAAACAGAGACAGAGAGATGAGAGACAGAGGAACGCTGATAGAGCAGGAAACAGAGACAGAGAGATGAGAGACAGAGAGAGATGATGAGAGACAGAGAGAGAGATGAGAGACAGAGAGAGAGATGAGAGACAGAGAGAGAAGATGAGAGACAGAGAGAGGATGAGAGACAGAGAGAGGATGAGAGACAGAGAGGATGAGAGACAGAGAGGATGAGAGACAGAGAGAGAGATGAGAGACAGAGAGAGAGATGAGAGACAGAGAGAGAGGATGAGAGACAGAGAGAGAGGATGAGAGACAGAGAGAGAGGATGAGAGACAGGGAGAGGATGAGAGACAGAGAGAGAGGATGAGAGACAGAGAGAGAGGATGAGAGACAGAGAGAGAGGATGAGAGACAGAGAGAGAGGATGAGAGACAGGGAGAGGATGAGAGACAGAGAGAGGATGAGAGACAGAGAGAGAGAGATGAGAGACAGAGAGAGAGGATGAGAGACAGAGAGAGGATGAGAGACAGAGAGAGAGGATGAGAGACAGAGAGAGAAGATGAGAGACAGAGAGAGAGGATGAGAGACAGAGAGAGGATGAGAGACAGAGAGAGGATGAGAGACAGAGAGAGAGGATGAGAGACAGAGGTGTTCTAGATGGTGATTGGTAGGCTACATGACATTTCCCCTCAGAGAGGTGTTCTAGATGGTGATTGGTAGGCTACGTGACATTTCACCTCAGAGAGGTGTTCTAGATGGTGATTGGTAGGCTACGTGACATATCCCCTCAGAGAGGTGTTCTAGATGGTGATTGGTAGGTAACGTGACATTTCCCCTCAGAGAGGTGTTCTAGATGGTGATTGGTAGGTAACGTGACATTTCCCCTCAGAGAGGTGTTCTAGATGGTGATTGGTAGGCTACGTGACATTTCCCCTCAGAGGTGTTCTAGATGGTGATTGGTAGGCTACGTGACATTTCCCCTCAGAGGTGTTCTAGATGGTGATTGGTAGGCTACGTGACATTTCACCTCAGAGAGGTGTTCTAGATGGTGATTGGTAGGCTACGTGACATATCCCCTCAGAGAGGTGTTCTAGATGGTGATTGGTAGGCTACGTGACATATCCCCTCAGAGAGGTGTTCTAGATGCTGATTGGTAGGCTACGTGACATTTCAGACATCTCTACTGGCCTGTGATTCATTAATCTGCTGTGGAGAAGGTAGAGACGGAGTAAATTAAGTTTGAGCCAAAGGTGAGTGTCCACTTTGAAAGAAGCAGGTTTTGAAGAATCCTGCCAGGACCATGTTATTAAGGGGAACGTTATGGAAGCACACGCTTCATTACACATTTTGTTGCTTCACTGCAGAGGAAAAATAGTAATTACATGGATAATTAGGGATGTGAGTGCTAAAGATTATAATGTAGCTGTACGGACAGAACAGACGGACAGAACAGACACAGAACCTAAGCAATTACCCACAATCCACCCCTTTAACATGAGTTATTTCTTCTTCAGTCGAGATATCAACAGATGTTCACTGATGTGGTCCGTAGGATGAATCCCAACACATCAAAGACTCTCTCATCACACACCACAAAGATAATCTAGTCCTATCCCTGCATTTCCATCAACATCAAAAGTTTTAGTATGTGCTGTTTCGGCAAGCATAAAATAGCAACGTTTTGGTTCGATTTTTGACTGAACAGAATCGAATTGATCACCGTCTAGGTTTTCGCAGTCGCCTGCTATAGGACATTATGTCTCCGCTCAAGAGCCACCTGCACGGATCAATGTGGTTGTTCCTGTTGGACTATGTAACCGGCAGCTGATTCATGTCACCTAGAAACGCATTAAAGTGCGCCAGGCGTATAATAATGCTCCTGCAATATTATAGACCTGTAAATAGAGCATCTCCCAGCCCTGTGGGTCCCTCTGTCCCTGTACACTCATTCAGTACAACTGCTGTATATCCACAAAGCATCTTCCTTTGAATGGCAATTCAATCTGGGTCTAATAAGCAAGAACCTACGTTTGAATAACAATTATGTCTAAATCGACTAAGTGCCCATGTTAATGAATGACAATGAAATCAAAAATTCAGTAAGTATTTCCGTGCAAGTGAGAATAGTTTGTCGTCAAGACAGAATAATGGTGCTGCAGCCTATAGATTTAAGTTGACATGCTAAGCTTTTGTGTTTTGTTTGCATGATTGTGACAGCGTTTTTACCCTGCGTTTTGCAATCACCTGTGCAAAGCATTTCAATGAGCTGGAAAAATCAGGTAGTATCGTCTAACCATGCAATTATGGTCTAACCATGCAATTATAGTCATCCGGGAACAAAGACGGCATGATTAACACTTCCTCGGTAATGGATTATTCACCTGCAATTATGATACACTTCACCACCGTTACATATTTACATAAATATTGGCTGCTGCATGCAAGGCTAACTATCATATGTGGTTTCAAGTAACCAGTCGGCAAGGCTCCAATAGCGTTGTCTGACCAATGGAGTTATATGTCCAGTGTTTGGAGGCCCACCCATATGAATCTGAACACTTTAACACTTATAAAGTTTACAGTAATGTACTGTTATATCAAAGTTTATTTGGAATTGAAGGTAACATACTGTAACTGTCACGCTCACTGTCCTCAAACTCCCTGTCGTAAATCAACCAAGGCGCAGCGTGCCTGTAATTCCACATCCTTTCTTGAAGTGAAACCGAACAAAACAATAAACAGGTAAACAGACATGAACGTGACGCAACTGTGGCGCACACAAAACACACACAGAAATAATAATTACCCACAAACACAGCTGGGGAAAAGGCTGCCTAAGTATGATCCCCAATCAGAGACAACGATAGACAGCTGCCTCTGATTGGGAACCATACCAGGCCAAAACAAAGAAATACGAAAACTAGATTGCCCACCCCACATCACCAAATAATAACGGCTCTCTAAGGTCAGGGCGTGACAGGAACCTTTTTTTTACAGCAACTTACAGGTAACTGTCTGCCGGTAAGTTACCGTAAAAACAACAGGATTATTTTTACAGTGTAGGATAACAGGTTCATCTTTTGAAACTGACATAACAGCCATTGCACCTTCACAATGGGGAGCCTTGACTATTGGGGCGACAAGTAGCCATTTTTCCAATAATTTTGTTAAATAATTATATACTCTTTCAAACACACAAGTGTAAACATACACACACAGATATCACAAGTAAACACACACACAGAGAGAGAGAGAGAGAGAGACAGACAGACACACACAGTCCTTGGGCACAAGCTCAACTAATCGACGCAGGGAAACAGTTCCTAAGAACAGCTCTTACTGACATGCTGTGTCTCAGACATGTTGATTTGACTGTAAAAGCTCTTAGTAGAGGAGATGTCTTAACATGAAGAGGGGATGATTCTAGACACAGTAACATCCTCACTAGTCTGACATAATGTCAAGCAGTTAGAAAGTGAATGGGCTGAATTGTAACCTACAGCCTACCTATTAACCGCTTATAGCAGTGTAATGATATAGATAAATATATTACAATGTGTTATCTCTTAATTACCACAGGAAGTGCACACAAAATACCCAAGTTAGACAGGCCCACTGGGCTAAAATTGGACCAGTCCATCTGGCATTTGCCTGAAATGGCAGATGGCCAATCCATCCCTGCTGGGAGCCTGGTGAGCAGTTGTTGTGGGGGGTTCAGTGCCTTGCTCAAGGGCACAATGACAGGCAATGGCATCTAGGAATTGATGCCAGCAAGACTCCGGTTGCCACAATTGCTAAAAAAAAACAGGAAACTAAGCTATCGCTAGTGCCATTAAACATTGTGTACTATCGCCTGTAAAAGGTCTGGTAACTAAATGTTTATCTTTGTCTCATCTGTCGGTAAATAGTAACCTGTCTCTACTCACCACTGCTGGGAAATGGCTCTCTAGATGAGCCTGCACCGTAGATGTACTTGGTTTCTTCCATTTTGGGGGTGTTTTCATTATTCACCAAAAATGCTAGTTTCTGCAAATGATGTCTTTGTTTTGATTAAAGGTGGCAATTTGCAATTGTTATATTTGTTCAGAATGTACTAGGGTTGAATATTTTCCTGGTATTTTACAAATGTCCCATCCCGAGAATAAATCACTTTTCTTCCGGGTTTCCCACCAAAACCGAAAGTGTCATTCAAAAGCATTACAAAGCATATAAACACAGTATGTCTTGATTTGATTAGAGCTTTGATCACCATGACAATTCTAACCTGATGCTAGCTGAGCCTGATTAGCCATACATTAAATACATTTTATGAGTTCTACATTAACGACATTTAATGAGCCCAAGCCCAAAAAAGGCCAAATGACTGTGCCGTTATCCAATACATATATTATATAGGCTATTGCACATTACGCACAACAGAAAACACATAAAAGCCCATAGATGTAGCTAGCTATATTGGATAAATATATCAAACTATCTCCAGGCTAATCTTTTTGAGTGTGAACTGTATTACTGTACTGTATTGTATTATGCTGTATTATATGCAACGGAATTACGCACATCGTTCAAACCATGATAAAACAGAAGAGAACATGCGATTCTGGTGCATCACATTCAGCCTACAAAGTTCCAAGTATAGGCTAGCGAATTTGATTTACATTTTGAAATATGATGGGGCATATTTGTCTAATTAGTAGGCCGACGCATATATACCTTTCATAATATTTCCCCTAATGTTATTAGCCTACCTCCTCTTTCTCTCTCTATTGTTTGTCACGTCCTGGCCAGTATATAAGGTTAATTGTTTTGTAGTTTGGTCAGGGCGTGACAGAGGGTATTTGTTTTATGTGCTTCAGGGTGGTGTGTTTTGTTAAAAGGGTGTTTGTTTTAGTAATTCCGGGTGTTGGTTTATGTTTAGGTATTTCTATGGGGAGTCTAGTGAATGTATGTCTATGTTTGGTTAATTGGGGTTGGGACTCTCAGTTGAAGGCAGGTGTTGTCTATCTGCCTTTGATTGAGAGTCTCATATAGTAGGGTGTGTTTGTGTTTGGGATTGGTGGGTGATTGTTCTGTGTTCAGCCCTAGGCTTTGCCAGACTGTTTGTGGTTGTTAGCTCGTTCTCGTTTCGTTTTGTTATTTTTTGTACGTTCATTGTTGATAGTAAATAAAAGTCAAAATGAGCATACACGTACCTGCTGCATTTTGGTCCACATTTTCCGATGACGATTTCGTTATATCGTCAGAGGACGAAGACAACCGTGACAGAATCACCCACCACTCAAGGACCAAGCAGCAGAGGAAGGAGCAGACGGCGTTCGAGTTGGACTGGCGGGAGAAGTGGACTTGGGAGGAAATTCTGGACGGGGCCAGACCTTGGCATCAGGCTGGGGATTATCAGCGCCCGCAGTGGGAAATTGAGGCAGCCAAGGCGGAGAGGCGGTGGTACGAGGCCAGAGTGTACGCGCTGAAGGAGATGCACGAGAGGCACCCCCAAGAAAATTTTTGGGGGGGGCACACGGGTAGTTTGGCTAGGCGAAGGAAGAGCCGGAAGCCAGCTACCCGTGGTTATATGGAGGAGCGTATGAGGTGGGGAGCGCCATGTTTTGCTGAGAAGCGCACTCTCACCCCCATACGCACGCACAGTCCGGTGCGAGTTATTCCAGCCCCTCGCAGGTGCCGTGCTAGAGCGGGCATCCAGCCTGGTAGGAGGATGCCTGCGCAGCGCATCTGGTCGCCGGTACGCCTCCGAGGACCAGGCTACCCAACTCCCGCTCTACGCACGGCTACCATCAGGCCCCTGCACAGCCCAGTCTGTCCTGTACGAGCACTCCGCTCGTGCAGGGCTACTAGTTCCATCGAGCCAAGGCGGGTTGTGCAGGAGGTAAGATCTAGACCGACTGTGCGCCTCCATAGCCCTGGGTTTCCAGCTCCTGTCTCTCGTGCGGACCCGGAAGTGCGTCCACCCAGTCCGACTCATCCTGTTCCCGCTCCCCGCACTAAACGGCAAGTGCGTAAACCCAGCCTCGCCAGTCAACAGTCGTCGGAGCTGCCTGCCAGTCAACAGTCGTCGGAGCTGCCCGCCAGTCAACAGTCGTCGGAGCTGCCCGCCAGTCAACAGTCGTCGGAGCTGCCCGCCAGTCAACAGTCGTCGGAGCTGCCCGTCAGTCAACAGTCGTCGGAGCTGCCCGTCAGTCAACAGTCGCCGGAGCTGCCCGTCAGTCAACAGTCGCCGGAGCTGCCCGTCAGTCAACAGTCGCCGGAGCTGCCCGTCAGTCAACAGTCGCCGGAGCTGCCCGTCAGTCAACAGTCGCCGGAGCTGCCCGTCAGTCAACAGTCGCCGGAGTGGTCAGACTGCGCTGAACTGCCGGAGTGGCCAGACTGCGCTGAACTGCCGGAGTGGCCAGACTGCGCTGAACTGCCGGAGTGGCCAGACTGCGCTGAACTGCCGGAGTGGCCAGACTGCGCTGAACTGCCGGAGTGGCCAGACTGCGCTGAACTGCCGGAGTGGCCAGACTGCGCTGAACTGCCGGAGTGGCCAGACTGCCCAGACTGTCCCGAGTGGCCAGACTGCCCAGACTGTCCCGAGTGGCCAGACTGCCCAGACTGTCCCGAGTGGCCAGACTGCCCAGACTGTCCCGAGCTGCCAGACTGCCCAGACAGCCTGGAACGGCCTGAGCTGGAGCCACCTCCAAAAAATAGGTGGGTTGGGGAGGGGGGGTGTAGCACAGTGCCGTCGTTGACGGCAGCCACCCTCCCTTCCCTCCCTTTAGTAAGGGGGAAATTTTCTTTTGGGTATTGTTTGGGGGTATTTTTTTTTTTTTTTTGTTAAGGTGCTTCCGGGGTAGCACCTTTAAGGGGGGGGTACTGTCACGTCCTGGCCAGTATATAAGGTTAATTGTTTTGTAGTTTGGTCAGGGCGTGACAGAGGGTATTTGTTTTATGTGCTTCAGGGTGGTGTGTTTTGTTAAAAGGGTGTTTGTTTTAGTAATTCCGGGTGTTGGTTTATGTTTAGGTATTTCTATGGGGAGTCTAGTGAATGTATGTCTATGTTTGGTTAATTGGGGTTGGGACTCTCAGTTGAAGGCAGGTGTTGTCTATCTGCCTTTGATTGAGAGTCTCATATAGTAGGGTGTGTTTGTGTTTGGGATTGGTGGGTGATTGTTCTGTGTTCAGCCCTAGGCTTTGCCAGACTGTTTGTGGTTGTTAGCTCGTTCTCGTTTCGTTTTGTTATTTTTTGTACGTTCATTGTTGATAGTAAATAAAAGTCAAAATGAGCATACACGTACCTGCTGCATTTTGGTCCTCATTCACCGACGACAACCGTGACATTGTTGTTTCCTTCCTCGCATTCAACAGTTAAATGAAATACATTTCGTTGTCCTTATCTGCATCATTCTAATTACATTGGATAATATAGGACTAGAATTAGATTGAGTAGGCGTTCACTTCTCCTCACGAAGATTGAATGGTTACGGGTCTGAATAAATGACTGCTGAAGCCCAATGCCATCATGAGTTTATTCTTCTTTCAAACTACTGCTATATTTAACGTTCAGCAAAAAAGAGCATGCGTCCCTCTTCGAATAGTCTATTGGTATAAGAAATGCCAAAAAAAATGATGTCCAGCAAGCTCTTCTAGTCTGCCTGTTCCTGCATGGGACTCCAAGAGCTAAGGAGAGTTTTTTTAGGGAGAGGCCAGTGGAGCACAGGTGCGTGCGTATTGCGCAAGAGACAGATGCTATAAGTCAGAAGCTTATTATGCATAACTCATCATTAATTAGCTAAATATAAGGCTAATACTGCATTGAATGTATTACCTGAAAGAGGTAGGCTAGGACATCTACAGTACACAGTGCATGAGTATTCAGACCCCGTGACTTTGTCCACATTTTGTTGCGTAACAGCCTTATTCTAAAATTGATTAAATAAAACATTTTCCTTATCAATCTACACACAATACCCCATAATGGCAAAGCAAAAACAGGTTTTTAGAAATGTTGGCAAATTTATTACAAATAAAAAACTGAAATAACTTATTCACATATGTATTCAGATCCTTTGCTATGAGACTCAAAATTGAGCTCATGCGCATCTCTTTCCATTGATCTGTCACAATCGTCGTAAAGATGGGACCAAGGCGCAGCGGGAATGTGTATGCTCATCTTCTTTATTCAGATGAAAACCAAAATAAACACTTAATACAAAAACAACGACGAAAAACAGTCCTGCGAGGCACACAGCTACACACACGGAACAACTACCCACAAAAACCCATAGAAAAACACCCCTACTAAATAGGACCTTCAATTAGAGGCAACGAGGAACAGCTGCCTCCAATTGAAGGTCAACCCAATAAACTAAACATAGAAATAGAAAAACTAGAATGAACATAGAAATATACTAACATAGAACATTAAACCAAAACCCCGAAACACATAAAACAAACACCCCCTGCCATGTCCTGACAAAACTACAATAACAAATAACCCCCTTTACTGGTCAGGACGTGACATGTTCACCCTTGAGATGTTTCTACAACTTGATTGGAGTCCACCTGTGGTAAATTCAATTGATTGGATATGATTTGGAAAGACACACACCTGTCTATATAAGGTCCCACAGTTGACAGTGCATGTCAGAGCAAAAACCAAGCCATGAGGTTGAAGGAATTGTCCATAGAGCTCCGAGACAGGATTGTGTCGAGGCACAGACCTGGGGAAGTGCACCAAAAAATGTCTGCAGCATTGAAAGTCCCCAAGAACACAGTGGCCTCCATCATTCTTAAATGGAAGAAGTTTGGAACCACCAAGACTCTTCCTAGTGCTGGCCGCACGGCCAAACTGAGCAATCGGGGGAGAAGTGCCTTGGTCAGGGAGGTGACCGAGAACCCGATGGTCACTCTGACAGAGCTCCAGAGTTCCTCTGTGGAGATAGGAGAAACTTCCAGAAGGACAACCATCTCTGCAGCACTCCATCAATCAAGCCATGATGGTAGAGTGGCAAGACGGAAGCCACTCCTCATTAAAAGGCACATGACAGCCTACTTGGAGTTTGCCAAAAGGCACCTAAAGGACTCTCAGACCATGAGAAACAAGATTCTCTGCTCTGATGAAATCGAGATTGAACTCTTTGGCCTGAATGCCAAGCGTCATGTCTGGAGGAAACCTGGCACCATCCCTACAGGGAAGCATAGTGGTGGCAGCATCGTGCTGTGGGGATGTTTTTCAGCGGAAGGGACAGGGAGACCAGTCAGGATCGAGGGAAAGATGAACGGCGCAAAGTACAGAGAGATCCTTGATGAAAACCTACTCCAGAGTGCTCAGGACCTCAGACTGGGGCAAAGGTTCACCTTCCAACAGGACAACGACCCTAAGGACACAGCCAAGACAACGCAGGAGTGGCTTCGGGACAAGTCTCTGAATGTCCTTGAGTGGCCCAGCAGCGACGCTCCCCATCCAACCTGACAGAGCTTGAGAGGATCTGCAGAGAAAAATGGTACAAGTGTGTTACTGGTGTGCCAAGCTTGTAGCATCATAGCGTCATACCCAAGAAGACTCGAGGCTGTAATCGCGGCCAAAGGTGCTTCGACAAAGGACTGAGTAAAGGGTCTGAATACTTATGTAAATGTGATATTTCTGTTTTTCAATTTTTTTTATTAGCAAAAACATCTAAAAACCTGTTTTTGCTTTGTCATTATGGGGTATTGTGTGTAGATTGATGAGGTATGGAAAAAAAACGATTTAATTAATTTTAGAATAAGGCTGTAATGTAGCAAAATGTGGAAAAAGTTTTGGCCAAATAACTTCATTGTTTTGCTCAACCTCTCTGTCAACAACCTCATGTCTATAATTTGTCTGAATTTTGTACATATATTTCACGATCCAGTCTTCTCCATCATCTGCACTATATACAATCAGCCTCCTGCCTCTCTCTCAACTGTTACCACAGCAACTAAATAGGCTGCCAGGGCGCTCTGTCATAACAGTCTCCTTGAAGTGGACGCTGCACAGAGTACGGCCAGCCTCGGCCGGCAGACAGACAGACAGTCAGACAGACAGTCAGACAGACAGACAGTCAGACACACACATGCTCCTTGAGCACAAGCTCAACAAATCAACTAAGGAAAACAATTCCCTAAAAGCAGGCCTCCCTGACCTTTCTGACATGGACAAATCAGTTGGGATTGACATTTTGTATTATAGATGGGCTATGTACAGGTGCAGTAATCTGTGAGCTGCTCTGACAGCTGGTGCTTAAAGCTAGTGAGGGAGATAAGTGTTTCCAGTTTTAGAGATTTTTGTAGTTCGTTCCAGTCATTGGCAGCAGAGAACTCGAAAGAGGCGGCCGAAGGAGGAATTGGCTTTGGGGGTGACCAGAGAGATATACCTGCTGGAGCGCGTACAGCTGGTGCTGCTATGGTGACCAGTGAGCTGAGATAAGGGGGAACTTTACCTAGCAGGGTCTTGTAAGATGAAGATCCATTTATTTTCCATTTACAAGAGAGAATAAAATTGACTATCATTACAACAAAATTGTTCTTGTACTGTTGTTGAGAACATTGCTGTTCGCAATTGATTCTAAAGTAGCACAAACACACAAAATGGTGGGGGATTGCTCCACACGTGTGTAGTGTGGCGCAACCACAAATCTTTCAGATTACAGTGGAGAGGCATACAGCCAACCACAGAACACAACCACCACTCAGCCTAGCCATTGTACTGAAAACCACTAATCACCACCAAGAATCTCAGCCTCAAAACCCACAAACCCTTGCAACTCACAGGATATAAGATATGAGTCTTCCAGGGCTTGTAAGGGATAACCGGCCAGGCCGTACCCAGCTCGAGGAGAACGTTCTGGGGCAAGATCCAGGGCTGTGGTGTGGGAGCCCTGGAGCTCAGCCAGCCAGGCTGTGGGACCAGAGATGGATGTTTACCAAACATACCCCCCAGGGAGGTCAACTCAGTGTTTATTCTCAGACCTAGACCCTATTTTAACTCATTCAATCTGGAGTATTTCCCTTATTGAACCCACTTGGTTTCCTTTAAGTTATTTATGGGAGGCATTTTTCTTCAGGCATGATGATGGACAACTGTGGCTCTTTGACAGGATGTAATGACGGGGGCCATTTTGTCTCTGTCTCACAGTGACCTTCCCTTCATGCCTGTCTGTGTTTATAAGGCACCATGTCACCGGCTATGGCTCTCCCCCTGTATGCACAAGGAAGCAATTAGCCTAACTCGTTGTGGTTAAGTAATTGGTGAGAACAAGATTGGAATAATTTTCTCTTGTCAAAATCACAGACCGGGGAAAAAACACTCACCAACACATCAATCCTTTCATCTTCCTTTCTTTTTTTTACGAACTTGAGGGTTGTTATATATTTCAATCCCATTATGCCTGCATGGGCAGGTATTCAAATGTATCTCAACACATTCATTTAAAACATGCATGTTTCTTTGAGGGAGAAAAGCTCAATAAATTGTCTTTACAGAATGTTAAGTAGCTGTTTGGAAAGAAAATAACTAATTGAATCTCTCTCTGGTTATTTTTCTAGCTGTTAAGACGTCATCCAGGAATGCAAGCAATGCTCTTAGATCAGTGTCATAACATATACGGTCCATTGTCCCACGAATTCTCAATGCCTTCGACCTACGAAGAAAGTAAAGATCAGGATAGAGGACAGAGGACAGGGAATACTGGCCCTCTATGGTACAAATTGATTCCAGAGGTGTTCTGACATAGACATGGCACTAGAATGAGGGATTGAGACATTGAGACGTGTGTGTGTGTGTGTGTGTGTGTGTGTGTGTGTGTGCGTGTGTGCGTGTGTGTGTGTGTTTGTGTGTGTACGTGTGAGTGTGTGTGTGTTTGTGTGTGTGTGTGTGTGAGTGCACGTGTGAGTGCGTGTGTGTGTGTGTGTGTGTGTGAGTGCACGTGTGAGTGCGTGCGTGTGTGTATGTGAGTGTGAACTGTCCCCCACTGATCTCCCATTGGGTCATGACGGCCTGGCCCGAACCATTCTCACGCTCTGACTGAGCCTCCCCAAAATACAACAGGAAGTTAGTGGGTCAGACCGTGGAAAGAAGGCTCTGTCAACAGGAGGAGCAGGGGCCTGGTAGCCTAAAGTGTGTGTGTGTGTGTGTGTGTGTGTGTGTGTGTGTGTGTGTGTGTGTGTGTGTGTGTGTGTGTGTGTGTGTGTGTGTGTGGTTCTTCTCACTGCGGGGTATTTTTAGAGTCCGTCAGGTTCCAGCTGAGTCTCAGCCAGGACTACATCAATACAAAGCAACAACACCCACCCACACGGAGCCCTGACGACACAACCCAACCGTGACCACAGCCTTGACCCACCGAACCGCCGTTTGTCGTACCCTGTAGTAGACTATAAATTGGGCCGAAAAAAGGGTACTCCTTTCTCCCCAAGGGGCTACGGTACTCTGGGAGATCATTCAAAGCAACACTTAAAACATTCAAAGAAAACTACATGAGGTCCTTGGAGTGAGGAACACAGCCATTGCTTCTCAAACCACAGAACATATTCAATTAAACTATCTAAATGTGTAATCACATCATTATTAACACCCCCGCCCCCCCCCATTAAAACTATGATGTCTATGACATTAGTAATCCACTCTGAGTAAGGTCTATTTTCATCTCGTACTATACAAATGTACATTGATGTCTGTGAAACATAAGTACGGTAAGACAGGTGAGACAAATCTAGGCCTACAGGAGTGGATAGAGGACAGGAAAGAGGTGAGTCATTCTCACATGGTTTTATAGACGGACCCCATGATCCATCTGCAGGCGCCAAGTGCTTTCAGTATGTTGGTGTGATTAAAGAGAATAGCAGGGGCCTGTACTACACTCATCGTGGCCCCTGTCTGAGCTGTTTGTGTGAGAGAGGAGACTTCCTTATAACTCCCACTGTTAGGGGGAATTAGACCGACCTGCTGCAAAGACACATCCAAAGGATGTCTTGAAGACCTTGAGTTAAGGGACAATTGGAGACGTTTTACAAAAAAACACTGCCGGAGGCTGTTGGCGGAAAAACTTCAATTTGACTTCTGAATTGAGTAGATGTGGTATTTCAATATCATTTTCAGTGAGAGGAGGGGATTTACCCTGTTGGATTTGAGCAATTCCAGTCCTGTAGTATACAGACATTTAAAAAACAAAAAATGGCTGTGCAAAAAACACTCCGACAAAACCGTCAATGACAACAGTCTGAGAAAGTGATAGGCAATTAAAACAAAACTCACAATTTCTTAGTGGGTCCCAAATATTGTATGACTTCCAGCCTAAACAAACGATTGATCATCCTGTTCCAAATAGGAGACCAGAGGATCAAGTGTTGAAGACATGTGGAGCGGAGCCAAACTCACGTCTCCCAGTCTGTCAGTAGTCCTTAAGGCTGCATGCCTTAAAAGGGAAAAAACACCATATGACTAAGGAATATTATACAGGCAGGCCCCACTCCTTTCCAAGCCAATGTAAAATTGGACTATGACTCTCGCTGTCGCTGTCAGAGAATGTGTGGAATTTCTGTGTTCGTGTCAAGCCGAAGAAGCGTAGGCCAAGAAGAGGACAAACAAACTAGAACAACACAAATAAGAAGCCAAATACCCTTGAGAGGATGAATGAGCGTGGAACGCTGTGGACATCCCTCAGAGACATCTTCTTCTCCAGGAGGAGGGAGCACAGGAGAGGAGAGGAAAGGAAAGGAAAAGAAAAGAGGAAAAAAAGAGAGAGGGAGTAGGGATGTACAGTACTGTTCCTCCTCCTAAGGGAGTGCCTACTTGCCCCCAAAGCAAATGAGAAAGGGGGTCAGAGAAAAAGAAAGCGAGAGAGAGAGAGAGAGAGAGAGAGAGAGAGAGAGAGAGAGAGAGAGAGAGAGAGAGAGAGAGAGAGAGAGAGAGAGCGAGAGATGATGGATGGATGGATTGTGTATCACCCTAAGGGACCCCCTTCTCGTCCCCATCCCACTCCAACAGAGGAATTTGGGGACAGTTAGTCACAGCAGTGATGTTTTAGGGTTTGTGTGGACTCTATTAATAGATGATCATTCTAAGACGGAGTGGGAACATCTTGTACTCGTCACCGCAGGGGGCAGGCGGAAGAGTGGGAACGGACGATAACCAGAAGAGATCACATCACCGATCACAGCTTCTCTCCTCGGCCACGTCGCTCTTATGTTTCTTACTTTCGTGTCACACCCTGATCTGTTTCACCTGTCTTTGTGCTTGTCTCCACCCCCTCCAGGTTTCGCCCATCTTCCCCATTATCCCGAGTGTATTTATACCTGTGTTCTCTGTCTGTTCTTTTGCCAGTTCGTTTTGTAGACAAACATTGGCAGTAGAATGGCCTTATTGAAGAACTTAGTGACTTTCATAGGATGCCACCTTTCCAACAAGTCAGTTCATCACATTTCGGACCTGCTAGAGCTGCCCCGGTCAACTGTAAGTGCTGTTATTGTGAAGTGGAAACATCTCAGAGCAACAAAGGCTCAGCCGCGACGTGGTAGGCCACACAAGCTCACAGAACGGGACTTCAGAGTGCTGAAGCTCATAACTATCATCTGTCCATGGTTGCAACACTCACTTCCGAGTTCCAAACTGCCTCTGGAGGCAACGTCAGCACATGAACTGTTCGTCTTCATGAAATGGGTTTCCATGGCCGAGCAGCCGCACACAAGCCTAAGATCACCATGCGCAATGCCAAGTGACGGCTGGAGTGGCAGTCTGACGAATTAATCTGGGTTTGGGTTTGTACCCCCCCCCCCCCCCCCCGACCCTTCTTTTTACACTGCTGCTACTCTCTGTTTATCATATATGCATAGTCACTTTAACTATACATTCATGTACATACTACCTCAATTGGTCCGACCAACCAGTGCTCCCGCACATTGGCTAACCGGGCTATCTGCATTGTGTCCCGCCACCCACCACCCGCCAACCCCTCTTTTACGCTACTGCTACTCTCTGTTCATCATATATGCATAGTCACTTTAACCATATCTACATGTACATACTACCTCAATCAGCCTGACTAACCGGTGTCTGTATGTAGCCTCGCTACTTTTATAGCCTCGCTACTGTAGATAGACTGTCTTTTTACTGTTGTTTTATTTCTTTACTTACCTATTGTTCATCTAATACCCTTTTTACACTATTGGTTAGAGCCTGTAAGTAAGCATTTCACTGTAAGGTCTACACCTGTTGTATTCAGCGCACGTGACAAATAAACTTTGATTTGATTTGATACCAAGAGAACGCTACCTGCCCAAATGCATAGTGCCAACTGTAAAGTTTGGTGGAGGAGGAATAATGATTTGAGGCTGTTTTTAAGGGTTCGGGCTAGGCCCCTTAGTTCCAGTGACGGGAAATCGAAACGCTACATCATATAATGACATTCTAGACAATTCTTTGCTTCCAACTTTGTGGCAACAGTTTGAGGAAGGCCCTTTCCTGTTTCAGCATGACAATGCCCCCGTGCACAAAGCGAGGTCCATACAAAAATGGTTTGTCAAGAACGGTGTGGAAGAACTTGACTGGTCTGCACAGAGCCCTGACCTAAACCCCATTGAACACCTTTGGGATAAATTGGAACGCCGACTGCGAGTCAGGCCTAATCGCCCAACATCAGTGCCCAACCTCACTAATGCTCTGGAGACTTTCAACTATAGTATGTACAGATTCCATCAACTCACTACTGTCAACTCAGAGTATTCCCACGGTTCGACTGGTTTTGGAAACAGACCAGTCATGTTGATGGCAAACACAGCCTAAGTACTGGTACCATTTAACAAGAAAACTAAAAGCTTTTTCAAAAACCACAACAAACAACCGACCTAAGTCTTTTATCTTGGAGAATCTGGATACTGGCCTTGGAGACATCTTAGTCAATGTCCTTAAGAGTGACCCATAAGGCAAATCTCTGTTCATTAGCCAGAGTCATTGTGACTTAAATGTCTCAGCTTGCGTAATCGTGATGACTCATTGAAATGTGGCGGGTTGAGAGAAAAACTGATCGGACCGACTCGTATCTCGGAGAGCCCAGCTAATGAATGCAGATGTGTCTATCGCCGTAACGAACCGTGGCAGAGGAAACAGCTGTTTGTAATACGAAACTGCCGTTGATGTGTTTATGTCAACATTTTACACATTGTATGCTGTTACCGTTATTGACTAAAAGTGACTCGTTTCAATAGGGGTGCCAATAAATCAAATCAAACCAAAGTATATTTGTCACGTGCGCCGAATACAACAGGTGTAGACCTTACAGTGAAATGCTTACTTCCAGGCTCTAACCTGCATGCATATGGATGCTTCTATAGGATGGCCATTAGCCATCCCCCAAAATGGTTTGCTTTATTCATCAGTTCTGTATATCATATAAATAATTCATGAGAAACTGGGTAATGAACCAAATTGGAGACACGGTTGGAAGACGTATGCCTCATTAAGGGAGAAACTCACACCATGGTCAATATGGCTCTTTAACGATGTAGAATTAATAGTGCAAACAGATCATTAATTAATGAGAGCCCACACGTCATCTCATCGGATATCTGTTAGATGTTGTTCGCAAACAACCTTGACACACACACACACACACACACTGATTAGTTTGCCATTGAAGTCCAATTACTTCATCAGAATGTATCCCTTTCCACTTACAGCCCCACTCTGTAGCCCTGCAGGCCCTTGACATTTGTATAATCACCTTATGTAAATCTTGCAAATGTACGTATGGCTACCTTCCTCATTCCACTGGAGCAATAGGGATATACATATATATATTAGGGATATATATATATTTCTAATACATTGGTCTTCCATGCATTTTTATGGGTCCATAGGGTGCAGTGACTGTGTAGCAAGAAAAGCACAGATTTATTGGGAAAGACTGCTACGGAACTTTCCTCCTCAAAAGCCATTGAAAATCTCACTGAGAAAATATACCCTCACCGACATAGGCGTCAGGAACAACAACAAGGGAGGAATCTCAATGAACATCACCAAGCCATACAAGGAACCGAATACATTCCAATAGAGGCCAAATAAAGAGTGGGGATTGAGAAAATGAGAAAATGAGAAAACTCTTAGCCTAGTAAGTCTATAACCTGTAGAATGAGCAATCTATCCATGGCTCATTCCGGAATTCCCAGGTGTCCCGCTGCTGTCCGGTTAGCAGAGCCTGAGAATGGAAGCTTAATGGAAGAGGCTGGGACAGATGTGGGAAAAGTGAGAACAGGGGCTGCCTCAGGCCCCTTATCCAAACACTGGTTTAATGAGTTGACTAATGGTGGTAGTGGTGTGTGTATCGGGTGAGGGGGAAGGGAGGGGGTCCCTGGTACAGTTCTGTGTCAGTCGCCACACATTGTTGACCCCGTGAGGTTATCAGATCCTACACAAACACACAAGCTAGAAGCCTTTATGGCCACAGGGTCTGTGTGTCTGTCCAATGTGTGTGAGGGCATTCCAACAGGCAGAGCATCATGGGAGATTCTACTGTGTGTCTGTCGAAGCTCAGGGGAGAAAGTAGAGACAGGTCCTATAAGTCAAAGGTCACCAGATGACAAGGCTACTAGGATCTGGAATTTGTCCTTGTTAGGTCACGTGAGGAAACAGACATTTCTCATTCGAAATAAGTCAAAATGTTGACATTTATCCAAAGCCATTATACTGTACGTCACCCAAAATGACACCTTTGTCTGTTACAAGAACAAACTCATGGCCCTAAGTGTATAACAGTATGTGCTCAGTGGGTCAGGCACATATACTTGAGGAAATGCATACGCCATTAGGCCGGAAACATTTCCTCAAATTCTTCCAAACAATGTTAAAGTATCCTAGACTTAACTAGACTTAAGTAAACTTAACTAGATACCGCCCCTAGTTTATTTTAATCTCAAAACACATAAGCCGAAGACTGAAGCTATGTGGACAACTTACTATAGTTTTTACTGTTGGGTGGTCTCTACGTTCTAAAGCTGGTGTAGATTTCCAAAGACGTATACATACAGTACCTTGGGAAAGTATTCAGACCCCTTGACTTTTTCCACATTTTGTTACGTTACAGTTACATTTACATTTAAGTCATTTAGCAGACGCTCTTATCCAGAGCGACTTACAGTAGTAAATGCATACATTTCATTTCATGCATTTTTTTTTTTTTTGGTACTGGCCCCCCGTGGGAAACGAACCCACAACCTTGGCGTTGCACACACCACGCTCTACCAACTGAGCTACAGGGAAGTTACATTACAATCCTTATTTTAAAATGGATTAAATAAAACATTTCTAAAAAACAGTTTTTGCTTTGTCATTATGGGGTATTGTGATGTCATTATGGGGTATTGTGATGTCATTATGGGGTATTGTGATGTCATTATGGGGTATTGTGTTGTCATTATGGGGTATTGTGATGTCATTATGGGGTATTGTGTTGTCATTATGGGGTATTGTGTTGTCATTATGGGGTATTGTGTTGTCATTATGGGGTATTGTGTTGTCATTATGGGGTATTGTGTGTAACTCTGTAATTATTGTTACGCGATTAAACTGATTAATTGTGTAACTGTAATTAACTAGAAGGTTGGGGCACCAAGGAAAATATTCAGATTACAAAGTTATAATTTTCCTAATATAACTTTCAGATATTATAATATCTGATCGATTAGTCTTCTGATTTAATGACGTATTCTTTACCTCACGTCAATCTCATTCCAAACGTTGTAAATTGTTGGTTATCTGCACGAGCCCAGTCTTCACTATGAGTAATCCATACGTCAATTGTCTTAAAATCATTTATTTACTAATCTAAGTAATTCACAGAAATGCAAAACAAAACAGTAGGTATCGTTACAAAGAAATGGTAGAGGAATGTGCCCTAGTGGGCTAAACCGGCATGGCGGCTTGTTAAACAAAAGGGGTGGTTCAGAATTGAATATTATACAATTGAACTGCTAATCCTTTGCACATGAACGCTCACTCATTCGGGAACAATTGCAATCAATATATATACATTTACGCTCAGTGTGTCGTCGGGATCTTTGTTGGAAAGGTTGCTCTGTTGGAGAGTTCTCTCTCTCTCGGTTAGAATGGATCTTTCAAAGCGACATTCGTTCATGTCGTTATAGGACAGATGTTTCGGCGGTTGTCGGTCTTCGCGTTCAATGATACCGAATTCCTAGCTGCAGACTAGTAATTAATATCAAAGACTTGTTCTTATTCTGTATCGATAGTCTAATAGTTTAACCACGTGGTATGGTTAAAGTTCAGTAGAGGGATGCATGGTCAAACCTTTTAGCCAACTCGTAATGGAGTGGAGGCCTGGTCTGGGGAATACTTTCTGAAGGCATTGTACATTGCACATGATGTGCTTGTCATATTTCCCTGAATCAACACCTACCATAAGTTTTAATTATTACAGGACTAACATTTTCCCCTGGTGTCACTAACTTTTACAGTTGGTGGCACCAGCCCATGATTTAGTCAGTAATCATCTTATAAAGTAATTCATAGTGCTTTATTGCGAAGTGTAATAAATACACTACTGAGGTATTCAATAAATAAGTTGTTTCTTCTAGAACGTCCCAAACGGGAATGCATGACTGAAGATATTTTGATGTGCAACCTAATCCAGTGACTGACATTCAATAAGAGTTGACAATTACATTATAATTGCTATATTTTACAGTCGAAATACAACTCCAGAATATCCTCTTTTTGGGGGGGTGGGGGTTCAATAATTAATTACGTACATATTTATGTGCACTAACTAATATCATAGGCTAATTCATTTGGGGTTCAACACCTGAGGAAGTGGAAACTCAAAAAATAGACCGCTAACTATAAATATAATGCCCACTGCTAGTAGCCATGTATTCATCCAACAGTAAATGTAATGTCCTAAACAAAACTTAGCAGCATGAAAGCTACAGGCAGAGGGGCAGGGCAGACAATTTCATAACTGGATTTTTTGTGGGCGTTGTCCACTATACAACTAAGAAATTGAGTAAATACCTTTAAAAAAAGATCTTAACAGGCCCATGGGCTGCTGGCTATGTCAACTTTTTCTTTTTTTATATAATACATTTTTTGGTGTGTGTGTCAATTTCAACCAGCCCACCCAACTAAAAAATGGTTCAGCCTATCTGGCATTTGCCAGAATTGCCAGATGGTAGTTCTGCACTATTAGGACACATCTGCAGTCTACTAAAACAATATTATCCATGTAATGCTAAGTTTCCAACATGGATGAATCACATACGAAAACTTTGCTGGTGTTCCGTTACTATCACCCCTATGACAAAATGAAAACAGGTTTTTAGACATGCAAATGTATTAAATATAAAAACCTGAAATAGCTTATTTACATAAATATTCAGACCCTTTGCTATGAGATTCGAAATTAAGCTCAGGTGCATCCTGCTCCCATTGATTATCCTTGAGATGCTTCTACAACTTGATTGGAGTCCACCTGTGGTAAATTCAATTGATTGGACATGATTTGGAAAGGCACACGCCTGTCTATATAAGGTTCCACAGTTGACAGTGCATGTCAGAGCAAAAACCAAGCCATGAGGTCGAAGGAATTGTCCATAGAGTTCCGAGACAGGATTGTGTTGAGGCACAGATCTGGGGAAGGACACCAAAACATTTCTGTAGCATTGAAGGTCCCCAAGAACACAGTGGCCTCCATCATTCTTAAATGGAAGAAGTTTGGAACCACCAAGACTCTTCCTAGAGCTGGCCACCAGGCCAAACTGATCAAACGGGGAAGAAGGGCCTTGGTCGGGGAGGTGCCCGAGAATCCGATGGTTACTCTGACAGAGCTCCAGAGTCCCTCTGTGGAAATGGGAGAACCTTCCAGAAGGACAACCATCTCCTTGAGTGGCCCAGCCAGAGCCCGGATCGAACATCTCTGGAGAGACCTGAAAATAGCTGTGCAGCAACGCTCCCCATCCAACCTGACAGAGCTTTAGAGGATCTGCAGAGAAAAAAAACTCCCCAAATACAGGTGTGCCAAGCTGGTAGCATCATACTCAAGAAGACTTGAGGCTTTAACAAAGGACTGAGGAAAAAGGGTCTGAATACCTATGTAAAAACCTATTTTTGCTTTGTCATTATGGGGTATTGTGTGTAGATTGATGAGGGGGAAAAACACTATTTTATCCATTTTAGAATAAGGCTGTAACGTAACAAAATGTGGATAAAGTCAAAGGGTCTGAATACTTTCTGAATGCACCGTATACCCTATAAAGTTATTTTCACATAATACATATGGAGGTCCGTGTTACATGCCCCTGCCTATTATCATAGCTACGGTAAGGCCATCATTTCAGCTTAGCACAACCTCACAGACAGTAAAGCTCATGTCCCCGTTCCTTAGCAGGTGATAAAACCATAATACCACTACCACCATCTAACGTCTGTCCTTCAAAGGCAGATGCTATAGTGATTTCCTGTGACGCGCTGGTATGTGCCCTTTCAAAGGGAAGGTGGGGATTTCTTCCATCCATCTCATCTGAGCTTCCAGGAGAGATGGAGTGACGACTGAAGGAGTGACGACTATCACAGGCTATCACGCCTAGTTGTCTGTCACACACACGGACGCACGCACACACACACACAACCAGCACCATCCCCAAGACCTAATCTAGTCCAGATGTTGATCCCCAGTGACCCTTTTCCTATACCCTCCTCCCCACTCCAGGCACCCTAGGCTCGGGTCAGGGGGAAAATAATGTCACGAAGGAGTGGTAGGACACCACCAAGTGTTACATTCCTCACCGTATGGGGCCCCCACTGGGGGGCAAGAAGAGGGGGGTTGAGAGGGAGGAGAGGAGACGAGAGGAAAAGCTGCTGTGTTCACTCAGAGTTTGACCCAGGTGTCTCTGATTGCTATAAGAAGAAGAAACTGCACAGTCACAAGGGGCCTTTTGTATTGGAATGGAAGGGCAATACCTCAGCTGTGTTGCAGACTTCTCTATAAGACAGTGCCTTGGCTATGGTCATAGGAGGAAATGGGGAAATGCTTTAGCAGATGTAGCCAAAACCCATGTTGACTAGACTGCAGGCTGTCTTGGTGTGAATACAAAATATCTCTAGCTGACGTTGACAGGGGTAGGCTGTTACTGGAGATATGGCATGGCTGACACACACTTACACAGATGTTCACACACACACACACACGCACGCACATGCACGCGCATGCGCACGCGCACACACACACACACACACACACACACACACACACACACACACACACACACACACACACACACACACACACACACACACACACACACACACACACGCAGTGTTATCAACACTGACAGGTCAACATCACAGTGTTCCATAACGAGAGGGTCCTGTGAATCTTATGACAAGCTGTCACGCTCTACAAAAGCCATGAAGCACTGATATGACAAGAGTTAAGTGGCTACATGAGAGATGAGATCACCTCATTATGGACTGTCCGTACATATTATCTCCTTTTCTAAGACAGCATGTTATCAAGTGGTTTAACATGCACTGGCATGTGATGTCATAGTGACAATACTATCATGTGCTCTCAGAACTGAACTGTCCATAGCAATAGAAAAACAAACTGCAATTGGAAGGAGTCATTTGGAAGGAGTCATTTGGAAGGAGTCATTTATCTTGAGTTGACTGCAGTTTGAAGAACTCAAATCGAACAACACATTGTGGGCCTTGTTTGTCCCCAGTGCCGATACCTGTGTTTTTATCTGTGTTTTTTGTGTTTTTTGTGTTTTTTTCTGTGTTTTGTGTGTGTGTGTGTGTGTGTGTGTGTGTGTGTGTGTGTAAAAATCTAACAAGAATGTCTGGCCTGCTCCCAATACAATATGTATGCATTGCGTGTTCCCTCCCTCAGAAAAAGAGGAACATTTCATCAGATCTGATCAGCTTTTCTTTAATACGATCTTGTCCTTCTGAGCTGGAGGCGCACGTCGTTGTGTTAGTCAACGACTTTCACAGGATACTGAATCACATCTAAGCCAAATCCGCTCACAGGCATTTCTCTTTACAGGCTGCCGTTATTTTTTGTATTTCTTTGCAATGCACTTCCCTGGGGATGTTCATCTGGGGTCTGGGATGCCAATGCCAAGACCAAAGGATTCGACTGTCTCGACATTCTCCAGCGAATAGTATTAAAGACAACACATGTATCCACTCAGGTTACCGCAAGGCTGGTTATGCTGTGTAGTGGGATTGTGAAATAAATTGAAGGATATGAAACACTGACCTAAGAGCAGTGGTGACATCAGTTTGGCGTCCAGGATAAAAAGGCACTTGTGCACGAGATCAACACTAAATGGGGTTTGACACGTTACACACATGGGCATAGCTGTAGGTTGCACAATATACAATTAATTACGGGTTTTACAATTATCTCTGGTACTTGGGTTTCTATTGGGAAAAGGGAAAGCATTGTCATCACATTAGCAGTCCATGGTTCCACCATGTCGCAGAGGAGTTTGAAAACGCAGTGTGCAGCAAAGGCTTACACACATGCAGGCAGGCATACACACACAAACACACACACACACACACTCACTTCACAGCCTCACACGGGGGAAAGAGCCGTTGACAGCAGTTGCTTCCACTCTCCTTCCACATGTGTACCAGGGGGGTTACAACATGTGTACCAGGGGGGTTACCAGGGGGGATTCAACATGTGTACCAGGGGGGTTACAACATGTGTACCAGGGGGGTTACCAGGGGGGATTCAACATGTGTACCAGGGGGGTTACAACATGTGTACCAGGGGGGTTACCAGGGGGGATTCAACATGTGTACCAGGGGGGTTACAACATGTGTACCAGGGGGGTTACAACATGTGTACCAGGGGGGTTACAACATGTGTACCAGGGGGGTTACAACATGTGTACCAGGGGGGTTACAACATGTGTACCAGGGGGGGTTACAACATGTGTACCAGGGGGGTTACAACATGTGTACCAGGGGGGTTACAACATGTGTACCAGGGGGGTTACAACATGTGTACCAGGGGGGGTTACAACATGTGTACCAGGGGGGTTACAACATGTGTACCAGGGGGGTTACAACATGTGTACCAGGGGGGTTACAACATGTGTACCAGGGGGGTTTCAACATGTGTACCAGGGGGGTTACAACATGTGTACCAGGGGGGGTTTCAACATGTGTACCGGGGGGTTTCAACATGTGTACCAGGGGGGGTTATAACATGTGTACCAGGGGGGTTTCAACATGTGTACCAGGGGGGGTTACAACATGTGTACCAGGGGGGTTACAACATGTGTACCAGGGGGGTTACAACATGTGTACCAGGGGGGTTACAACATGTGTACCAGGGGGGTTTCAACATGTGTACCTGGAGGGTTGCCAGGGGGGTTACATGTGTACCAGGGGGGTTACAACATGTGTACCAGGAGGGTTGCCAGGGGGGTTACATGTGTGCCAGGGGGGTTACAACATGTGTACCAGGGGGGTTGCCAGGGGGGTTACATGTGTACCAGGGGGGTTTCAACATGTGTACCAGGGGGGTTACAACATGTGTACCAGGGGGGTTCAACATGTGTACCAGGGGGGTTACAACATGTGTACAAGGGGGTTTCAACATGTGCATCACTCAGGATTTCATTTCTGGGAGCTGAACCGGGACAGGAGACCCTGTGTAATAATTAGAGCCTGAAAAACAACAATATGGAATGTGTTGAATTGGAGATATTTTCTGTCAGTAAAAAGTTACAATGGAAGAAGCTGTCCGTTTAGATAACAGAGAGTGAGGCATAACAGTGAGGCTGCAGAGAGCATTATCAAGTATGTGTGTGTGTGTGTGTGTGTGTGTGTGTGTTCAGTTTTTCGGTTTATTTTCATAATAATTCTTAACATTCTAACTAATTGTGCCCTAGGAAACGGAGAGAGAGAGAGAGTGAGAGAGAGAGAGAGAGAGAGAGATGAGAGATTGTCTGAGCGTCGGAGGCCAGATGAATACGGACACTTACTGCCTGGATGATGCACCTCCCATATGAAATATTGGCTGTGACTGCAATGGCAGACACACACACACACACTTTCTCTCCCCTTGATCATTTATCTATGCAAAAAAGCCAAACGCTTCAGGACAGAAGCGAACCAGGGGGATTCAACATGTGTACAAGGGAGGCTTCTCCCTGGTTCGCTTCTGTCCTGAAGCGTTTGGCTTTTTTGCATAGATAAATGATCAACTAAAGTTAAACTCTCTGTCTGGCTGATGGGTAGATATTGAGATGCCTCGAAAATGCTCAAACCACTCTCCTCTGCAATGGATTAGCAAATTGTGTAAAAATACTTCTAAGACCAAGAGAAACAGGGTGTCAGGGAGAGAGACAGAGAAACAGGGTGTCAGGGAGAGAGACAGAGAAACAGGGTGTCAGGGAGAGAGACAGAGAAACAGGGTGTCAGAGAGAGAGACAGAAACAGGGTGTCAGGGAGAGAGACAGAGAAACAGGGTGTCAGAGAGAGAGACAGAAACAGGGTGTCAGAGAGAGAGACAGAAACAGGGTGTCAGGGAGAGAGACAGAGAAACAGGGTGTCAGGAAGAGAGACAGAGAAACAGGGTGTCAGGGAGAGAGACCGAGAAACAGGGTGTCAGAGAGAGAGACAGAGAAACAGGGTGTCAGAGAGAGAGAGAAACAGGGTGTCAGGGATAGAGACAGAGAAACAGGGTTTCAGGGAGAGAGACAGAGAAACAGGGTGTCAGAGAGAGAGACAGAAACAGGGTGTCAGGGAGAGAGACAGAGAAACAGGGTGTCAGAGAGAGAGACAGAAACAGGGTGTCAGAGAGAGAGACAGAGAAACAGGGTGTCAGGGAGAGAGACAGAGAAACAGGGTGTCAGGGAGAGAGACAGAGAAACAGGGTGTCAGGGATAGAGACAGAGAAACAGGGTGTCAGAGAGAGAGATAGAGAAACAGGGTGTCCGAGAGAGAGACAGAGAAAGAGGGTGTCAGAGAGAGAGATAGAAAAACAGGGTGTCAGGGATAGAGACAGAGAAATAGGGTGTCAGGGAGAGTGACAGAGAAACAGGGTGTCCGAAAGAGAGACAGAGAAACAGGGTGTCAGAGAGAGAGACAGAGAAACAGGGTGTCAGGGAGAGAGAGAGAAACAGGGTGTCAGGGATAGAGACAGAGAAACAGGGTGTCAGGGATAGAGACAGAGAAATAGGGTGTCAGGGAGAGTGACAGAGAAACAGGGTGTCCGAAAGAGAGACAGAGAAACAGGGTGTCAGAGAGAGAGACAGAGAAACAGGGTGTCAGGGATAGAGACAGAGAAACAGGGTGTCAGGGAGAGACAGAGAAACAGGGTGTCAGAGAGAGAGACAGAGAAACAGGGTGTCAGGGATAGAGACAGAGAAACAGGGTGTCAGGGAGAGACAGAGAAACAGGGTGTCAGGGATAGAGACAGAGAAACAGGGTGTCAGGGATAGAGACAGAGAAACAGGGTGTCAGAGAGAGAGATAGAGAAACAGGGTATCAGAGAGAGAGACAGAGAAACATGGTGTCAGAGAGAGAGGCAGAGAAACAGGGTGTCAGGGAGGGAGACAGAGAAACAGGGTGTCAGAGAGAGAGACAGAGAAACAGGGTGTCAGAGAGAGAGACAGAAACAGGGTGTCAGGGAGAGAGACAGAGAAACAGGGTGTCAGAGAGAGAGACAGAGAAACAGGGTGTCAGAGAGAGAGACAGAGAAACAGGGTGTCAGAGAGAGAGACAGAGAAACTGGGTGTCAGAGAGAGAGACAGAGAAACAGGGTGTCAGGGAGAGAGACAGAGAAACAGGGTGTCAGGGAGAGAGACAGAGAAACAGGGTGTCAGAGAGAGAGACAGAGAAACAGCGTGTCAGAGAGAGAGAGAAACAGGGTGTCAGGGATAGAGACAGAGAAACAGGGTGTCAGAGAGAGAGAGACAGAAACAGGGTGTCAGAGAGAGACAGAGAAACAGGGTGTCAGGGAGAGAGACAGAGAAACAGGGTGTCAGGGAGAGAGACAGAGAAACAGGGTGTCAGAGAGAGAGAGAAACAGGGTGTCAGGGATAGAGACAGAGAAACAGGGTGTCAGAGAGAGAGATAGAGAAACAGGGTGTCAGAGAGAGAGACAGAGAAACAGGGTGTCAGAGAGAGAGAGAAACAGGGTGTCAGGGATAGAGACAGAGAAACAGGGTGTCAGGGATAGAGACAGAGAAACAGGGTGTCAGAGAGAGAGATAGAGAAACAGGGTGTCAGAGAGAGAGACAGAGAAACAGGGTGTCAGAGAGAGAAAGAAACAGGGTGTCAGGGAGAGAGAGAGAAACAGGGTGTCAGGGAGAGTGACAGAGAAACAGGGTGTCAGAGAGAGAGACAGAGAAACAGGGTGTCAGAGAGAGAGACAGAGAAACAGGGTGTCAGGGATAGAGACAGAGAAACAGGGTGTCAGGGAGAGTGACAGAGAAACAGGGTGTCAGAGAGAGAGACAGAGAAACAGGGTGTCAGAGAGAGTGATAGAGAAACAGGATGTCAGAGAGAGAGACAGAGAAACAGGGTGTCAGGGATAGAGACAGAGAAACAGGGTGTCAGGGATAGAGACAGAGAAACAGGGTGTCAGGGAGAGTGACAGAGAAACAGGGTGTCAGGGAGAGAGAGAGAAACAGAGCTCCTGTCTATCATCCCTAAGGCAGGACACGATCTTGGAAAAACTACACAACCTATTACAGCATACCTTACATAATCAGAAATTAGATAATTAGGACATTTAAAAGTGCATTTTCCCCAGTCAGTTCATAAGGTCAGGTACAACTCCTGAGAATAATCATTCCTTATTAAACAACAAAAAAAGCCTGGCATGTCTGTCATTTAACTCCCATGTCAGCAAGGACCGTCTAGACTGACCCATCACGTGAGGGAGAGATTCCATCACCACAGAAGCTCCATTCTCCTATCTAAATGAATGTACTGGTATGTATAGTGAATGTACTAGAATGTATAGTGAATGTACTGGTATGTATAGTGAATGTACTAGAATGTATAGTAAATGTACTGGTATGTATAGTGAATGTACTAGAATGTATAGTAAATGTACTGGTGTGTATAGTGAATGTACTAGAATGTATAGTGAATGTACTGGTATGTATAGTGAATGTACTAGAATGTATAGTGAATGTACTGGTATGTATAGTGAATGTACTGGTATGTATAGTGAATGTACTGGTATGTATAGTGAATGTACTGGTACGTATAGTGAATGTACTAGAATGTATAGTGAATGTACTGGTATATATAGTGAATGTACTAGAATGTATAGTGAATGTACTGGTACGTATAGTGAATGTACTAGAATGTATAGTAAATGTACTGGTATGTATAGTGAATGTACTATAATGTATAGTGAATGTACTGGTACGTATAGTGAATGTACTGGTACGTATAGTGAATGTACTGGTATGTATAGTGAATGTACTGGTATGTATAGTGAATGTATAGATCCCACAGGACAGTACTCTCCTGTAACTTAAGGCTGTGTTTAAAGTTTATCCACTCAGCCCTGGTTGCTTACAGAAAGAGGTAATTATAAAAACAGCACAATGCCCCAGGAACAAGACAGGCCGGATGGATGAACATCCCCCTTAAGAGCCGGCCGGCCGCATATCAACCAATTCCCGGTTGTATCGGACCAGTTTTAGCTGGGACAACTGAAATGCAAGAGGACCGTAAAGGGACAGCTCAAAGAAGAGGTATGGTCGACCGCGTGGTGAACGCATTACGCTTCGGAAACCACTGAAAAAGTTAGGAAGGTTGCCACATGAATGAAACAGTGAGGAAATAATCACCGCGACGACAGCCTCTCAAATCACCCACTTCCCAATACATAACCATGATTTGATAGGATGGGAGTGGTGAAGCAGAATCTATCTAGTAGTTGTTGGGTATGAATTAATCGGGTCAAATTGAGCAGGATCAAGCATGTTGTGTAGAGGGTTTGGGTTTTAAATGCGGAAAGCACATTTCAGTTGTATACATTCAGTTGGACAACTGACTAGGTATCCCCCTTTCCCTTTTAACAGAACCCGGAGGTAGGCTACTCTATGGCGTTTATGTAAATGGAATCTAGCATGGATTTATTACTTCAGTTGAAAAGCCATTCAGCGTCATTTGGAGTGCAGTGCCCATGTTAGGGGATGTTGTCAATGGGGGAAAACCTTTCTTATCAGCACCAGAGGAACGTATAGTAACTATGACTGAATAAAACGACACACTACATTCCCAGTTAATGACAGACTTTAACCTTTAGACAGTATACCATCACATAGACCGTCTGCCTCTCTAGTCTGGAACATAGACCATCTGCCCCTCTAGTCTGGAACATAGACCGTCTTCCTCTCTAGTCTGGAACATAGACCATCTGCCCCTCTAGTCTGGAACATGACCATCTGCCCCTCTAGTCTGGAACATGACCGTCTGCCCCTCTAGTCTGGAACATAGACCATCTGCCCCTCTAGTCTAGAACATAGACCGTCTGCCTCTCTAGTCTGGAACATAGACCATCTGCCCCTCTAGTCTGGAACATAGACCGTCTGCCTCTCTAGTCTGGAACATAGACCGTCTGCCTCTCTAGTCTGGAACATAGACCATCTGCCCCTCTAGTCTGGAACATGACCGTCTGCCTCTCTAGTCTGGAACATAGACCATCTGCCCCTCTAGTCTGGAACATAGACCATCTGCCTCTCTAGTCTGGAACATAGACCATCTGCCCCTCTAGTCTGGAACATAGACCATCTGCCCCTCTAGTCTGGAACATAGACCATCTGCCCCTCTAGTCTGGAACATAGACCATCTGCCTCTCTAGTCTGGAACATAGACCATCTGCCCCTCTAGTCTGGAACATAGACCATCTGCCCCTCTAGTCTGGAACATAGACCGTCTGCCCCTCTAGTCTGGAACATAGACCATCTGCCCCTCTAGTCTGGAACATAGACCGTCTGCCCCTCTAGTCTGGAACATAGACCGTCTGCCTCTCTAGTTTGGAACATAGACCATCTGCCCCTCTAGTCTGGAACATAGACCATCTGCCCCTCTAGTCTGGAACATAGACCGTCTGCCCCTCTAGTCTGGAACATAGACCGTCTGCCTCTCTAGTTTGGAACATAAACCATCTGCCCCTCTAGTCTGGAACATAGACCGTCTGCCTCTCTAGTTTGGAACATAGACCGTCTGCCCCTCTAGTCTGGAACATAGACCGTCTTCCTCTCTAGTCTGGAACATAGACCGTCTGCCCCTCTAGTCTGGAACATAGACCGTCTGCCTCTCTAGTCTGGAACATAGACCATCTGCCTCTCTAGTCTGGAACATAGACCATCTGCCCCTCTAGTCTGGAACATAGACCATCTGCCTCTCTAGTCTGGAACATAGACCGTCTGCCTCTCTAGTCTGGAACATAGACCGTCTGCCTCTCTAGTCTGGAACATAGACCGTCTGCCTCTCTAGTCTGGAACATAGACCGTCTGCCTCTCTAGTCTGGAACATAGACCGTCTGCCTCTCTAGTCTGGAACATAGACCGTCTGCCTCTCTGTCTGGAACATAGACCGTATGCCTCTCTAGTCTGGAACATAGACCATCTGCCCCTCTAGTCTGGAACATAGACCGTCTGCCTCTCTAGTCTGGTACATAGACCATCTGCCTCTCTAGTCTGGAACATAGACCATCTGCCCCTCTAGTCTGGTACATAGACCGTCTGCCCCTCTAGTCTGGAACATAGACCATCTGCCTCTCTAGTCTGGAACATAGACCATCTGCCCCTCTAGTCTGGAACATAGACCGTCTGCCTCTCTAGTCTGGAACATAGACCATCTGCCTCTCTAGTCTGGAACATAGACCATCTGCCTCTCTAGTCTGGAACATAGACCATCTGCCCCTCTAGTCTGGAACATAGACCGTCTGCCTCTCTAGTCTGGAACATAGACCGTCTGCCCCTCTAGTCTGGAACATAGACCGTCTTCCTCTCTAGTCTGGAACATAGACCGTCTGCACCTCTAGTCTGGAACATAGACCGTCTGCCTCTACAGTCTGCCTCTCTAGTCTGGAACATAGACCATCTGCCTATCTAGTCTGGAACATAGACCATCTGCCTCTCTAGTCTGGCACATAGACCATCTGCCCCTCTAGTCTGGAACATAGACCGTCTGCCTCTCTAGTTTGGAACATAGACCGTCTGCCCCTCTAGTCTGGAACATAGACCATCTGCCCCTCTAGTCTGGAACATAGACCATCTGCCCCTCTAGTCTGGAACATAGACCATCTGCCCCTCTAGTCTGGAACATAGACCGTCTGCCCCTCTAGTCTGGAACATAGACCGTCTGCCTCTCTAGTCTGGAACATAGACCGTCTGCCTCTCTAGTCTGGAACATAGACCATCTGCCCCTCTAGTCTGGAACATAGACCATCTGCCCCTCTAGTCTGGAACATAGACCATCTGCCCCTCTAGTCTGGAACATAGACCATCTGCCTCTCTAGTCTGGAACATAGACCGTCTGCCTCTCTAGTCTGGAACATAGACCGTCTGCCTCTCTAGTCTGGAACATAGACCGTCTGCCTCTCTAGTCTGGAACATAGACCGTCTTCCTCTCTAGTCTGGAACATAGACCATCTGCCTCTCTAGTCTGGAACATAGACCATTTGCCCCTCTAGTCTGGAACATAGACCGTCTGCCTCTCTAGTTTGGAACATAGACCGTCTGCCCCTCTAGTCTGGAACATAGACCGTCTTCCTCTCTAGTCTGGAACATAGACCGTCTGCCCCTCTAGTCTGGAACATGACCGTCTGCCTCTCTAGTCTGGAACATAGACCTTCTGCCTCTCTTGTCTGGAACATAGACCGTCTGCCTCTCTAGTCTGGAACATAGACCGTCTGCCTCTCTAGTCTGGAACATAGACCGTCTGCCTCTCTAGTCTAGAACATAGACCGTCTGCCTCTCTAGTCTGGAACATAGACCGTCTGCCTCTCTAGTCTGGAACATAGACCGTCTGCCCCTCTAGTCTGGAACATAGACCGTCTGCCCCTCTAGTCTGGAACATAGACCGTCTGCCTCTCTAGTCTGGAACATAGACCGTCTGCTTCTCTAGTCTGGAACATAGACCGTCTGCCTCTCTAGTCTGGAACATGACCGTCTGCCTCTCTAGTCTGGAACATAGACCATCTGCCTCTCTAGTCTGGAACATAGACCGTCTGCCTCGCTAGTCTGGAACATAGACCGTCTGCCTCTCTAGTCTGGAACATAGACCGTCTGCCTCTCTAGTCTGGAACATAGACCGTCTGCCTCTCTAGTCTGGAACATAGACCGTCTGCCTCTCTAGTCTGGAACATAGACCGTATGCCTCTCTAGTCTGGAACATAGACCGTCTGCCTCTCTAGTCTGGAACATAGACCGTCTGCCTCTCTAGTCTAGAACATAGACCGTCTGCCTCTCTAGTCTGGAACATAGACCGTCTGCCTCTCTAGTCTGGAACATAGACCGTCTGCCCCTCTAGTCTGGAACATAGACCGTCTGCCTCTCTAGTCTGGAACATAGACCGTCTGCCTCTCTAGTCTGGAACATAGACCGTCTGCCTCTCTAGTCTGGAACATGACCGTCTGCCTCTCTAGTCTGGAACATGACCGTCTGCCTCTCTAGTCTGGAACATAGACCATCTCCCTCTAGTCTGGAACATAGACCGTCTGCCTCTCTAGTCTGAAACATAGACCGTCTGCCTCTCTAGTCTGGAACATAGACCGTCTGCCTCTCTAGTCTGGAACATAGACCGTCTGCCTCTCTAGTCTGGAACATGACCGTCTGCCTCTCTAGTCTGGAACATAGACCGTCTGCCTCTCTAGTCTGGAACATAGACCGTCTGCCTCTCTAGTCTGGAACATAGACCGTCTGCCTCTCTAGTCTGGAACATAGACCGTCTGCCCCTGTAGTCTGGAACATAGACCGTCTGCTTCTCTAGTCTGGAACATGACCGTCTGCTTCTCTAGTCTGGAACATAGACCGTCTGTATTTCTCTCTAGTCTGGAACATATACCGTCTGTATGCCTCTCTAGTCTGGAACATAGACCGTCTTCCTCTCTAGTCTGGAACATAGACCGTCTTCCTCTCTAGTCTGGAACATAGACCATCTGCCTCTCTAGTCTGGAACATGACCGTCTGCCTCTCTAGTCTGGAACATAGAGCGTCTGCCTCTCTAGTCTGGAACATAGACCGCCTGCCTCTCTAGTCTAGATGGTTGTCCTCTGTAAAGCGGCCTTTTCCCAGGCGCTCTCAGGGCCTCCCGAGAATTACTGAAATTAGACTTTCAGAAAGGCTGCCCACCACCGCATTCCATTCTCCTCACTCCCCCGGCGACCTGTGCCACGGCAACGCCTCCCGGCAACCTAAACAACAGGAAGCTGGGAGTCATGCGTTCGTAATGGCTGAAGGACGACCTCGAAAAGAGGACCAAGAACGGATAGTAGGCCGGGTTAGAGGGTCATCTTACTGAATAGGCTGCATAGCTTCCCTTCAAATTGAATTAGGAAGAACGCCTACACTCACTTCAGAGACCCAGGCACTCAGTGAGCCCAAACATCGGTTTTTGTTTCCCCTCTCTGGTTACCATGTATTAGGCCTGTCCGTTAGAGTGACTGGGATGACAGCTGAAGGATCACATTCTGCAAAACACCGTTTCGTAATCCCATTTCTCGATCACCTAAGGCTCTCAAACTCAACTCTGGACCTTGAAGCCAGTTCCATAGCATTTTTCATTGTTCCCCTCTAATCAGGGACTAATTTAAAACTGGGACACCAGGTGTGTGCAATTCATTATCAGGTAGAACAGAAAACCAGCAGGCTCCGGACCTCGTAGGGTAAGATTTGCTTACCCCTGACGTAAGGGTAGCGACGTTCCCAGTTTTCTATACTTTTACTGTTTTTGCTGCACTAATGTAATTCCAAACCCCTCTATGTAGGCGTGCACCTCTGCCGAAGAAAAAAAAACAGATGGCTTTCAAACCAAAAATATAGACAGACAAAGCAGTGGCACGTCTGAATCCACATACAAGCCCAACCATACACTTTCCATGGGTTTTTAAAGATGTAAGGATTTATTTAAGACTCTCACTAGAAGAGTGAAACCCCCCTCTGTGTGCTTTAACTTCCCCTCAGCTCTTAAACATGAACTGGTAGGGGACCGAAGCCCTAAACCAAGCAGGAAGACATTCCTTCTGCATATCTTTCACCCAGGGAGAGGGAGAGAGCGCCAGGCGGTCAGTAAGAAACATGGAGAGGTCCTGTGAAGCCCCCATAATGAATAGATTGACCTGACCCGATCCTGTCCAGGGTGAGAGGTGAGCAGACTGGCATGGGGCAAACACACACACATGCATGTGCCTGCACATACACACGCATACACACACATGCAAACACATACACACTGAGGGAAGGCATATGCACACACACACACACACACACACACACCACTCCCTTCTCTCTGTCTCTCTCTTTTTTCATAACAAACACACTTCACACGTCTGGGCTCTGAGCTGACAGCCGTCCCCCACCGCGTGACTCACAGGGGCAGGAAATATCTGCCTTCACGCCTGTATGGATGAATAGGCCTTTATCAGTCTATCAGTCCTCTCTGGTATGTGATCATAAAGAGACAGAGACGGGGGGGGGGGGGCGGGGGGACGGGGGGGACGGGTGCGTGTGTCTGCGCGAGTGTGTGTGTGCATGCGTGAGTGTGTATATGTAAGTGTGCACGTAGGTGTGTGAGAATGAATGTGTGTGTGCTTGTGTCTTTATTGAGACAAAGAGAGCGATTGGAACCCAAGGGTGTGCGTTAAGCAAATACTGCTCATTACCCCTGGGGTGCTGGGTGCCTTCATATCATCCAGCCCAGAGAGTTGTGGTGATGCTCTGGTCTTCATATCATCCAGCCCAGAGAGTTGTGGTGATGCTCTGGTCTTCATATCATCCAGCCCAGAGAGTTGTGGTGATGCTCTGGTCTTCATATCATCCAGCCCAGAGAGTTGTGGTGATGCTCTGGTCTTCATATCATCCAGCCCAGAGAGTTGTGGTGATGCTCTGGTCTTCATATCATCCAGCCCAGAGAGTTGTGGTGATGCTCTGGTCTTCATATCATCCAGCCCAGAGAGTTGTGGTGATGCTCTGGTCTTCATATCATCCAGCCCAGAGAGTTGTGGTGATGCTCTGGTCTTCATACCATCCAGCCCAGAGAGTTGTGGTGATGCTCTGGTCTTCATATCATCCAGCCCAGAGAGTTGTGGTGATGCTCTGGTTTGTGTGTGGAGGACTGCTCAACCTGGAGGTTGCTCAACCTGGAGGCTGCTCAACCTGGGAGGCTGCTCAACCCGGAGGCTGCTCAACCTGGGAGGCTGCTCAACCCGGAGGCTGCTCAACCCGGAGGCTGCTCAACCCGGAGGCTGCTCAACCCGGAGGCTGCTCAACCCGGAGGCTGCTCAACCCGGAGGCTGCTCAACCTGGGAGCCTGCTCAACCTGGAGGCTGCTCAACCTGGGAGGCTGCTCAACCTGGGAGGCTGTTCAACCTGGAGGCTGCTCAACCTGGAGGCTGCATAAATTCTCTCTCTAGTAGGATGACGACAGGTAACATCATTACAAGTCACTGGCTATACAACTGCCAGCCATTTCATCATACTCTCTACTTTTATTGGAATATTACTGGACAGATAGTTGTGTAATTACATCATAGGAACAGAAGCTTTTTCCTGAGCTGACCATTTAACCTTAGTAGGAAAAACTCTGGACGTTCCAACTAAAACCTAATCATTCAAAATGGAAGATACTGAGAATAGCAGTAACTTCGTGGAATAATCAACTATATTACCACAGAAAGAGAATATGTGCCGTATGCATATCATTCTATAGAAACAGAGGGAGGACATACTTATTACTTGCACGAGGGTGTGTGTGTGTGTGTGTGCGTCATAACATAATTTCATATTCCCTTCATGATGGTGCAGAGGTCAGTCGAATTTGGATTGCGCCTCGGATTAATCAATCTGATTTTACAGTGAGCAGGTGTTGCCGCTGTAATTAGTCCGCGGGTCACAGTGACCCAGTGTGGTGGATATGAGGCTCCATCCTGGGAGCCTGCTCAACCTGGGAGGCTGCTCAACCTGGAAGCCTGCTCAACCTGGGAGCCTGCTCAACCTGGGAGCCTGCTCAACCTGGGAGGCTGCTCAACCTGGGAGGCTGCTCAACCTGGGAGGCTGCTCAACCTGGAGGCTGCTCAACCTGGAGGCTGCTCAACCTGGAGGCTGCTCAACCTGGAGGCTGCTCAACCTGGAGGCTGCTCAACCTGGGAGCCTGCTCAACCTGGGAGGCTGCTCAACCTGGGAGGCTGCTCAACCTGGAGGCTGCTCAACCTGGAGGCTGCTCAACCTGGAGGCTGCTCAACCTGGAGGCTGCTCAACCTGGGAGGCTGCTCAACCTGGAGGCTGCTCAACCTGGAGGCTGCTCAACCTGGAGGCTGCTCAACCTGGAGGCTGCTCAACCTGGGAGCCTGCTCAACCTGGGAGGCTGCTCAACCTGGAGGCTGCTCAACCTGGGAGCCTGCTCAACCTGGGAGGCTGCTCAACCTGGAGGCTGCTCAACCTGGGAGCCTGCTCAACCTGGGAGGCTGCTCAACCTGGGAGGCTGCTCAACCTGGGAGGCTGTTCAACCTGGAGGCTGCTCAACCTGGGAGGCTGCTCAACCTGGGAGGCTGCTCAACCTGGGAGGCTGCTCAACCTGGGAGGCTGTTCAACCTGGAGGCTGCTCAACCTGGAGGCTGCATAAATTCTCTCTCTAGTAGGATGACGACAGGTAACATCATTACAAGTCACTGGCTATACAACTGCCAGCCATTTCATCATACTCTCTACTTTTATTGGAATATTACTGGACAGATAGTTGTGTAATTACATCATAGGAACAGAAGCTTTTTCCTGAGCTGACCATTTAACCTTAGTAGGAAAAACTCTGGACGTTCCAACTAAAACCTAATCATTCAAAATGGAAGATACTGAGAATAGCAGTAACTTCGTGGAATAATCAACTATATTACCACAGAAAGACAATATGTGCCGTATGCATATCATTCTATAGAAACAGAGGGAGGACATACTTATTACTTGCACGAGGGTGTGTGTGTGTGTGTGTGCGTCATCACATAATTTCATATTCCCTTCATGATGGTGCAGAGGTCAGTCGAATTTGGATTGCGCCTCGGATTAATCAATCTGATTTTACAGTGAGCAGGTGTTGCCGCTGTAATTAGTCCGCGGGTCACAGTGACCCAGTGTGGTGGATATGAGGCTCCATCCTGGGAGCCTGCTCAACCTGGGAGGCTGCTCAACCTGGAAGCCTGCTCAACCTGGGAGCCTGCTCAACCTGGGAGGCTGCTCAACCTGGGAGGCTGCTCAACCTGGAGGCTGCTCAACCTGGAGGCTGCTCAACCTGGGAGCCTGCTCAACCTGGGAGGCTGCTCAACCTGGGAGGCTGCTCAACCTGGGAGGCTGTTCAACCTGGAGGCTGCTCAACCTGGGAGGCTGCTCAACCTGGGAGGCTGCTCAACCTGGGAGGCTGTTCAACCTGGAGGCTGCTCAACCTGGAGGCTGCATAAATTCTCTCTCTAGTAGGATGACGACAGGTAACATCATTACAAGTCACTGGCTATACAACTGCCAGCCATTTCATCATACTCTCTACTTTTATTGGAATATTACTGGACAGATAGTTGTGTAATTACATCATAGGAACAGAAGCTTTTTCCTGAGCTGACCATTTAACCTTAGTAGGAAAAACTCTGGACGTTCCAACTAAAACCTAATCATTCAAAATGGAAGATACTGAGAATAGCAGTAACTTCGTGGAATAATCAACTATATTACCACAGAAAGAGAATATGTGCCGTATGCATATCATTCTATAGAAACAGAGGGAGGACATACTTATTACTTGCACAAGGGTGTGTGTGTGTGTGTGTGCGTCATAACATAATTTCATATTCCCTTCATGATGGTGCAGAGGTCAGTCGAATTTGGATTGCGCCTCGGATTAATCAATCTGATTTTACAGTGAGCATGTGTTGCCACTGTAATTAGTACGCGAGTCACAGTGACCCAGTGTGGTGGATATGAGGCTCCATCCTCACACAGTCACACTCTCATAACACCGCTGGAGGGACACTAGTCCCCATCACAGCACAGCACAGTGACCTAGACAGCTACTCTACAGGGATATGAGTCCATGTCATGATGTCACGCCACCCATCATAGCCTTCACAGGGTCAACAGCACAGCCATTCAATACTGCATTATGTATTAATACCAGACCACCTTACACTGACATACCCTCACGACCAGCAGCGCCAGCCTAAGGGTTGAGTCCTGGGATTCTCTCTGTACACTTGGGATTTGAAACACCCCCACAACAATCACTCCTCCATTACCCTATGGATCCTTGAGGTACTCGCTAATAAAAACAGATTCAACCAGATTAAGAAAACAGATAAAAGAACACCTTCGACACGACAGGGACTGTGAAGAGACACACAGAAATGTTTATGCATTTTGTATTGTATTATGTATGTGATACATGGTTGGGATACGACTGTGATACACTATATATACAAAAGTAAGTGTGGACACATCTTCAAATTGGTGGATTTGGTGTATAAAATCGAACACACAGCAACACAATCTCCATCTCCACATTGGCAGTAGAATGGCCGTACTGAAGAGCTCAGTGACTTTCAACGTGGCACCGTCATAGGATGCCACCTTTCCAACAAGTCAGTTCGTAAAAAAATGTCGTCTCGGTGCTCCGATCCAGGGCGAACAATTTACTATTAATACTTGACCAGCACCTCCCCCACAGTGTTCATTTTGTAACATTTCATTTGGAATCCAACCTAATTTACTAATCTGGCTTTTATTTCTGACATTTTTGGCCTTTTAATCGTTAAATGTCGAAGACAACAACGGCCGCGGGCCACAAAGGAGCAGGCCTTTGCTGAAGCCTCAGGCTCACCTGACACGGACTCTGATCCCCCCCGACCTAGCCATGGTAATGGCGGCTATCATTAAATCTGAACAGACTGTGCTGGCTAAGGTGGAGTTATTATCCACTGACCTATCAGCACAAATAGCTATCGCCACCGAGGTCAACATAAAGATCGACTCCGTTAACGAAGACTTGGCGAGGCATGACACCCGTCTGAATAGCTTGGAAGATATATATATTTACTCCGACAAAGTGGTGACACTGGAAGAGCAAGTCACCCGGCTATCATCAAATGTCGTCAAACTCGGCCCGGAACCTCCGGCGACGGCCCGGAACCTCCGGCGACGGCCCGGAACCTCCGGCGACGGCCCGGAACCTCCGGCGACGGCCCGCAGCCCGGAACCTCCGGAGACGGCCCGCAGCCCGGAGCCTCCTGAGACGGCCTGCAGCCTGGAGCCTCCTTAGACGGCCCGGAGCCTCCTTAGACGGCCCGCAGCCCGATGCTGGCGGGTTCGCAGGATGAGAGGGTTCTTCGTCCTGCACCAGAGCCGCCTCCTATGCTGGCGGGTTTGCAGGATGAGAGGGTTCTTCGTCCCGCACCAGAACCACCTCCAATGCGGGAGGATCCGCGGGATGAGAAGGTTCTTCGTCCTGCACCAAAGCCGCCACCAACACTAGACACCCCCCCAACCCTCCCTTTTGGTTTCAGGTTTTGCGGCCGGAATCCGCAGCTTTGGGGGGGTACTGTCACGTCCTGACCATAGAGAGCTCGTATTTTTCTATGGTAGAGTAGGTCAGGGCGTGACTGGGGGGTTTTGTCTAGTTTATTTATTTCTATGTTTGGTTCTAGTTTCTTTTTTCTATGTTGGGGGTTTTTGTCTAGTTTAAATGTTCTATGTTGTGTTCTAGGTTCTTTTTTCTATGTTGGATTTTTTGTCTAGTTTACATTTTCTATGTTGTGTTCTAGGTTCTTTTTTCTAGGTTGGGGTTTTCGTATGATTCCCAATTAGAGGCATCTGGTCATCGTTGTCTCTAATTGGGGATCATATTTAAGTTGTTGTTTTTCCCACTAGTGTTTGTGGGAGATTATTTTGAGTTTATGCATGTAGCACCTCTTCGTCACGGTTTGTTGTTTTTGTTTATAGTTTATTGTCTGTCTTGCATAGTTTCACATAGAAATAAAGATGTGGAACAATACGCATGATGCGCCTTGGTGTCTTTCATACGACAGCCGTGACAGTTACATTTATACAAAATGTTGAATTTTACTGGGTTTGTTTTCCTATTTACTTAATTAAATGTTTTTGGAGTGTGTGTGTGTGTGTGTGTGTGTGTGTGTGTGTGTGTGTGTGTGTGTGTGTGTGTGTGTGTGTGTGTGTATATATATGTTTAAGTCATCCCAACTGGATGGGGTTGGCCGGGGGAGAGGGGGGGAACATATACCTATACCTCCCTTTTTATATATTGTTCTACTATCCTCTACATATGCATATTGCATAAGATACCTTGGATGGCTGAGGTGGTTCCCTCCAGAATCCCCTTCCCTAGGTGTAAACTTGATTATGTTCACCCTGGATAGATCTCTACTGAGGTTCAGTTTAACATGGTAGCATTTTGCTCTAGTCTAGGAGAGGTAGGTGCAGCCTTCCAACAGGGGGGAGGCCAGCATGGTGGTCCAAGGTTTTCTTCTGGGTATTTGTTGATTTTAGCTGGGTTTTTTTTAATTTTCTTTATATTTTATTACTCTGACCTGTCAGCACACTGGCTATGTGATCGTACTAACATTTCTGATTACTATGACTAATTCACATACTCTAGGCTCCACTTGCTTTATCAGCTGGAACGTGAAAGGAATCAACCAGGTGGTCAAGCGTAGCCGAGTGTATGCTCATCTTAAATCCGGACACTGTTTTTCTCCAAGAGACTCATCTCCGGTCCAGCGACCATGATAAACTAAAGAGAGGATAGGTAGACCAAATATTTCCCTCCAACTTTGGTGCTAAGGCCAGAGGGTCAGCCATCCCTATCAGAAAAGGCACCCCGTTTGTCTCCTCCAAAGTCATTTCAGATACTAACGGCAAATATATTATAGTGATGGGGAAATTGATTAGCACACAGGTTATTCTGGATTACCTCTATGGTCCTAATTGAGATGACGCTGAACTTTTCTCTGACCTCATCGCAACACTACCCGACCTTAACTCTCATCATTTGATATTGGGCAGAGATTTCAATTGTGTATTGCATCCAAGTCTAGACAGATCCAGACCGAAACCCAACAATGTCATTTCAAAATCAGGTGTAGTAATCAACTCATTTCTAGGAGCAATCCCACTGCTAAACTCCTTTTTTTCTCCAGTCCACTGCTCTCTAGGATTGACTTTTTCCTGCTGGACAATAGAATTCTTCCTTTTGTAACTAATAGCCCATATCACAGCATCGTTATCTCAGACCATAGCCCTGTCCAGCTAGATATCCTCTTTCCAGACAGTGCTGTGTCACAACGCGCATGGAGACTTGACCCACTACTACTATCCTGTAGTGCCTTTAAAAAATACATATCAACTGCATCCCTGATGTATCTCTACTGTGTGGGAGTTGTTAAAAGCATATCTAAGGGGTTAAATTATTTCATACACAGCGTATGACAACAAACAGCGCACCAAACGCTTATCGGAGCAATCTTAACTAATTCTAGATGTGGACAACAGATACGTCTCTTCTCTGACTCCTGAACTCTACAGAGAGAGACTGCTACAGCAATCTGAATTTGACAATCTTTCCACCAAACAAACGGAGCAGCTTCTGTTTAAGCCGAAGCAAAAATTCTATGAACACGGAGAGAAAGCTGGCAAGTTGTTATCTCACCAGCTTCGTCAATCCACTGCTAGCAGCACCATACCTGAAATCTGTGTTGCAGCTGATTTAAATACAATCAATCCCAAAGAAATCAACAATCAATTTAAGCAATTATATTCTGCTCTTTACTCATCAGAGGCTCTTCCTGACACATCTCGTATGCATGCATTTCTAGACAATCTGGACATCCCCTGTCTCAATTCAGATGAACAAACCAACATGGATGCCTCAATAAGTGATGATGAAGCTACTCTGGCAATCCAGTCCATGCAGAGTGGTAAAGCCCCTGGGCCTGATGGCTTCCCTATCGCATTTTATAAAGCATTATCCTCTAAATTATCCCTTATCCTCAGCTCAATGTACAATGAAATCCTTTCTAGTCAGAAACTGCCACCGACACTTACCCAGGCGACTATTTCGGTTTTTCTTAAAAAATACAAGAATCCCCTAGACTGTGGCTCATACCGCCCTATAAGCCTTTTGTGCTGCAATTATAAATTCTCACTAAGGTCCTCTCGCGCCGTTTAGAGACAGTGATGCCTAATGTAATTAACTCTGACCAAACCAGATTTATCTCAGGTAGGAAATCTTTCTATAATATGCTCCGTCTAGTTAATGTTCTTTATTCTGCCCACTTAACTCGACAGCCAGAGGTTGTCATCTCTCTTGGTACTGTGAAGGCTTTCGACTGGGTTGAGTGGGAATATCTATTTACAGTACCAACAATAGTACACAAGTATAAACACCATGGGACCACGCAGTCGTCATACCACTCAGGAAGGAGATGCGTTCAGTCTCCTAGAGACGAACGTACGTTGGTGCGAAAAGTACAAATCAATCCCAGAACAATAGCAACGGACCTTGTGAAGATGTTGGAGGAATCAGGTACAAAAGTATCTATATCCACAGTAAAACGAGTCCTATATCGACATAACCTGAAAGGCTGCTCAGCAAGGAAGAAGCCACTGCCCAAAACCGCCATAAAAAAGACAGACTATGGTTTGCAACTGCACATGGGGACAAAGATCGTACTTTTTGGAAAATTGTCCTCTGGTCTGATGAAACAAAAATAGAACTGTTTGGCAATAATGACTATCGTTATGTTTGGAGGAAAAAAGGGGGAGGCTTGCAAGCCAAAGAACACCATCCCAACCGTGAAGCATGGAGGTGGCAGCATCATGTTGTGGGGGTGCTTTGCTGCAGGAGGGACTGGTGCACAAAATAGATGGCATCATGAAGGAGGAAAATTATGTGGATATATTGAAGCAACATCTCAAGACATCAGTCAGGAAGTTAAAGCTTGGTCACAAATCAGTCTTCCAAATGGACAATGACCCCAAGCATACTTGCAAAGTTGCGTCAAAATGGCTTAAGGAACACAAAGTCAAGGTGTTGGAGTGGCCATCACAAAGCCCTGACCTCAATCCTATAGAAAATTTGTGGGCAGAACTGAAAAAGCGTGTGCGAGCAAGGAGGCCTACAAACCTGATTCAGTTACACCAGCTCTGTCAGGAGGAATGGGCCAAAATTCACCCAACTTATTGTGGGAAGCTTGTGGAAGGCTACCTGAAATGTTTGACCCAAGTTAAACAATTTAAAGGCAACGCTACCAAATACTAATTGAGTGTATGTAAACTTCTGACCCACTGGGAATTTGATGAAAGAAATAAAAGCTGAAATAAATAATTCTCTCTACTATTATTCTTTTCACATTCTTAAAATAAAGTGGTGATCCTAACTGACCTAAGACAGGGAATTTTTACTAGGGATAAATGTAAATGTCAGGAATTGTGAAAAACTGAGTTTACATGTATTTGGCTAAGGTGTATGTAAACTTCCGACTTCAACTGTATTGAGAGACCTAAGCCCGCAGGCGGGCTGGGCCTTCACTAATTTTTACATTACTACTGGTCAGCAAATATATCTAAATGTGTTTATTGGGTTTCTACATTTGAAAACAAGGACGGCTAGCATGGAGTTACAGTCAAGCCTTCCAACTTCTCCGGTCTCGCTCCTGTGCTCCCCAATGCCCATGAACCTTGGCACCCATGTTTTGAACCCAATTGATTAGAACTCCCTTAAAATCTCGTCCCAATTCCAAAGTCACTTTATCCTTAAACAAGCAAGCTGCTTCTCTCCATTAACATCTAATCATCTCTTCCCAGCGTCACAGATTGACACGGCATTCCAGGTCTGGTGTTTTTTTTGTGAACTATTTGTTGATAACACATTCGTCTCATTCGATACTCTGAGGTTTGACCAAAATATTTCCAATACCCACTTTTTTTAGATACATGCAAACGCAACAGAGTATTGAGTGTATCCACACATCATTTTGCATAAGGCATGGGTTTATTCAGTTTAAGGTTTTGCACCGTCTCAAATGACAGATTGACAAAAATATACCCAAATGTTGACCCGACGTGTTTGAGATGTGACCAGAGTCCAGCAACTGTGCGACACATGTTTTGGTCATGCCAATCTTTGAGTGGCCTCTGGAACCCCATTTTTGAGGCATTCTCACATAGGTGTAATACAACTGTTAGCCCCAACCCGGTCACTACCATTTGTGGGGTACTTTCCCTAGACCAGAATGCTACCGCACATCAGGCAAACGCAATAGCTGCTAGCTCGCCACCTTGTCCTCTTTCACTGGAAGTCTGCAAAGCCACCCTCCTTTATGCAGTGGGTTAAGGAGGTGATGTCATCTCTGCCTCTGGAGAAGGTTAGGTACACTGTGCATGGGTCCCGACAGAAGTTTGACATAACCTGGTCCCCATTAATACAATACATGGAGAGCCTGTCTTTTACTTAGGGTAACTTGCATAGTTTGGTAAGCAGTCATGTCTGTTCTAGTGGCCATTTGTGCTAAGAATTTTTACTTTTTTTTCATTTCTATTACTGTTTGTTTCTGTTTTTCTTTCCTATTAAACTTACTTTTATGGATGCCTTGGTGGGTTGTTGGTTTGGAGGGAGGAAGGGAGGGAGGGAGTGGACGGTTGGAGTGGACGGTTGGAGTGGACGGTTGGAGTGGACGGTTGGAGTGGATGGTTGGAGTGGAGAATGAGGGGTTGGGGTTGTACTGTTTTTGTTGTTCTATATGAAAATCTATAAATAAAGTAAAAAATAAAATAATAATAATTCTGCCCTGCTAGAACTGCCACGGTCAACTGTAAGTGCTGTTATTGTGTAGCGGAAACGTCTAGGAGCAACAATGGCTCTGTCGCAAAGTGGTAGGCCACACAAGCTTGGTGCGTAAAAATCATTTGTCCACGGTTGCAACACTCACTACCGAGTTCCAAGCTGCCTCTGGAAGCAACATCAGCACATTAACTGTTCGTTGGGACCACCATGCACAAAGCGTCGGCTGGAGTGGTGTAAAGCTCGCCGCCATTGGACTCTGGAGCAGTGGAAACGCGTTCTCTGGAGTGATGAATCACGCTTCACCATCTGGCACTCCGATGGACTAATCTGGTTTTGGCAGATGCCAGAATAACCCTACCTGCCCGAATGCATAGTGCTAACTGTAAAGTTTGGTGGAGGAGGAATAATGGCCTGGGGCTGTTTTTCATGGTTCGGGCTAGGCCCCTTAGTTCCAGTGAAGGGAAATCTTAACGCTACATTCTAGACAACTCTTTGCTTCCAACTTTGTGACAACAGTTTGGGGAAGGCCCTTTCCTGTTTTAGCATGACAATGCCCCCATGCACAAAGCAAGGTCCATACAGAAACGGTTTGTCGAGATCAACATGGAAAAACTTGACTGGCCTGCACAGAGCCCTGACAGGTCCCTGCAGCAATGTTCCAACATCTAGTGGAAAGCCTTCCCAAAAGAGTGGAGGCTGTTATAGCAACAAAGGGGGGACTGACTCCATATTAATGCCCATGATTTTGGGATTAGATGTTCGATGAGCAGGTGTCCACATACTTTTGGTCGTGTATGTGTTTGTCTCGCCTGGCTATCTCCAGATGAAAGGGGATGCACTAGCTGTGGGTCGCTCTGGATGGGAGCATCAGTTGAATGGCTAAATTGTAATGTAAATGTTGTGCTATGTATATTTATGTATATTTTTGTATTTTATTTGTTGTGTTGTTTCCTGTTTAGACCCCAGGAAGAGTAGCCGTTGCTCGGCAGCAGCTAATTGGGAATCCTAATAAATACTAAATAAATACCAATTAGGGTACGGATCATTTGATAGGGAGTGGAAAGCCTCTCTCCAGTCTGTCTTCTAGCCTTGCATAGTAACTACCTGTGTATATTCTCTTCTGACATGTTCCACTGGAAGAGAAAATCCTCCTCCCAGGCCCTCGTGATGCATAACAGCTCCAGGTGCCCTTGAGAAGGGAAGAATAAGTAATAATACCATGTTTAAAATTCTATTCACTCACAGATGTTGGTGGCACAGAACACACATACACAATCGCACACACCTTTTCTCCCTATCTCTCTCTCTCCGTCTCACACACACTGCTATGTAATGCAGTTTACCCTCAATATCAAACTGATGGCAGAAAATAGTTTAATATTCTGTGATGAACTTCCAAGGTTTACTGCCTTCCCTTTCCTTCCAGTGGTGTATGATGAAGAGCTTACTCATCATCACTATTTCCTGAGCCTTTTAATCTCTCCCTCGTTCTCTCTCCTTCTCCCTCCCGCTCTCTCCTTCTCCCTCCCTCTCTATTTGATTGCCCAGGCCTTCTGAAGTATGGAGATAGAGTGTCAGATTGCGAAGGAGGAGGAGATTGAGTAGGCGGGTCGAGGTTGGAGAGGCCACTTCTAATCTATCCAATTCAGTCACAAACTATAGGTTCCCTCACGAGATGGACATCGGAAGCAGTATGTTTGAAGAGCCTGTACACCCGTGCTAGCCATCTCATTTCCACAGACTACTGCATCTACCCCGGACGACTAGTTTACTCACCGTGGGTCTCCTCTCCATTGGATTTGAACTGCTAGGAACTTGGTGTTACGAAGGCTATGGGCTAATATACATTAATATGTCCCTGGTTTCTGAGCAACTGAGCCATCAAATCAAATGTTGTGCCGAACACAAGAGGTGTAGACCTTACAGTGAACTGCTTACTTATAAGCCCTTAACCAACAATGCAGTTGAAAAAAAAAAGTGTTAAGTTAAAAATCGAAAGTAACAAATAATTAAAGAGCAGCAGTAAAAGAACAATAGCGAGTCTATACACAGGGGAGTACCGGTACAGAGTCTATGGGCGGGGGCACCGGTTAGTCAAGGTAATTGAGGTAATATTGTCACGTCCTGATCAGTAAAGGGGCATTTTTGTTATTGTAGTTTGGTCAGGACGTGGCAGGGGGTGTTTGTTTAGAGTGTCTCGGGGTTTGTTGGTCTATGTGCTTATGCAAGAGGGGTGTTTGTTTAGTGTTCCGGGGTTTTTGGTCTGTTAGTGTATTTCTATGTTCAGTCTAGTCTATCTATTTCTATGTTTAGTTCATTGGATTGACCTTCAATTGGAGGCAGCGGTTCCTCGTTGCCTCTGATTGAAGGTCCTATGTATAGGGGTGTTTTTGTAATGGGATTTGTGGGTAGTTGTCTCCTGTTTTGTGTCTGTGCACCTGACAGGACTGTTTAGTGTCGGTTGTTGTTTTGTATACGTGATGTTTGTTTTCCTTCTTTTGATTTAATAAAGAAGATGAGTATACACGTTCCCGCTGCACCTTGGTCCAATCCTTACGACGCCCATTACAAATATGTACGTGTGCACTACTGTTCAAACGTTTGGGGTCACTTAGAAATGTCCTTGTTTTTGAAAGAAAAGCACATTTTTTGTCCATTAAAATAACATCAAATTGATCAGAAATACAGTGTAGACATTGCTAATGTTGTAAATGACTATTGTAGCAGGAAACGGCAGATTTTTTATGGAATATTATTGCTTCTTTAATCAGAACAACAGTTTTCAGATGTGCTAACATAATTGCAAAAGGGTTTTCTAATGATCAATTAGCCTTTTAAAATGATAAACTTGGATTAGCTAACACAATGTGCCATTGGAACACGAGTGATGGTTGCTGATAATGGGCCTCTGTACGCCTATGTAGATATTCCATTAAAAAATATAATCTGCCATTTCCAGCTACGATAGTCATTTACAACATTAGCAATGTCTACACTGTATTTCTGATCAATTTGATGTTATTTTAATGGTCAAAAAAGTTAGCTTTCAAACGTTTGAATGGTAGTGTAAGGTAGAGTTAAAGTGACTATGCATAGATAATAACAAGACAGTAGCAGCAGCGTAAAAGAGGGGGGAGGGGAAAATGCAAATAGTCTTGGTAGCCATTTGATTAGCTGTTCAGGAGTCTTATGGCTTGGGGGTAGATGTTGTTAAGAAGCCTTCACCCTCTGTTTAACTGCAATAACCCGAGAGTTCCAGTTAAGAGGGACTGGGTCCGGATTTAAAGACCAAGACAGAGAAACATTACATCTGGAAGCTGAGGACAGGCCAGTAAAAAAATATCAATCCAGACCCATACGTCAGGAACAAGCTGCCATCACTCAAATGATTGGTGTAAAACCCTTTATTCAATATTGATACAAGGTCGTAATTTGTTGAGTTACTTCATAGTCATATCCCAGTGAGGAGGAATCTAAATGAAGGAATACTAGTGACTCCATAATCAGCTCCTTTCATGCTGCTGCCATAACAGACAGTAAGGCTGCATTTACACAGGCAGCCCAGTTTTCCACTAATTGGTGTTTTGACCAATCACATCAGATCTTCTCTTCTTCTTAGAGCTGATCTTAATAGCTGATCTGAAAACATAAATTGGGCTGCCTGTCTAAAAGCAGCCTAAGTGGAATTGAATGTGACGCAGACATAAAAATCCATGATGGGAGTCTACTGTAGAGCTACATCGACGCGTATGACACACATTTTACACAATATCGCAAGCTAGTTTCCCGGCTAGCACTAATTCATTTAGATATGAACATACACATCAAGGTTGGAAGATGCACTGATGATCGAATTAGAGAAGCTGTTTGCTTACGCCACGCCGACCATTCAGATTAAAAAAAGATTTTTGTTACGGAGTGAGTAATGTTCTCGCTCTCCTTTGAGATGTTTTCGCGAAGCCTGATTCACAGCCCTTGAACAAGGGCAGCTTTAGATAAAGACAGTTCTACAAAGTGTATGAAAACACAGAGAGACAAAGGGTGGGTGGGGTAAGATGTGAAAGATGCCACAGGGGACGATGCAAAAAGAGGAAGTATAAAACTATCAGAAAATATAATAGGAATGGAGTCAGTAATTGACAGGTCTGGACCCCCCCCCCCCCACACACACACACACACACAATTCATACTAGAGTGACTGTGCCACTGATGAATTCAGTGTGTCACATAGCCAACAGTGTCATCACATCGCCTTTCTGACATGGCTCATCTCCATGCAGAGAACTTCAAACCATCTCTGTGCGTCTACTCGTCTTTTCATATATGATGCCCCCCAGGAGACCCAGCACAAAGAGATAACTTTGTAAAAAATGTGTCTGCAGCACCACTGAATGGAGTCTGGCCAATAACTAATGCTAAATCATTTGCTGGGCTTTTGTGTTGACAATGGCAAGGAGGATTATTCTGGAGTGTAATGTGGTAATAGGTGTGTACCAGGAATAAATAGGCATGGATTCTAGTTACAGAACTCCACGATGTGTGTACTGATAAAAGATCTAAATCGATCAAATGGATTTATAAAGCCCCTTTTTACATCAGCAGACATCAGTAAGTGCTTATCCACAAACCCAGCCTAAAACCCCAAATGATGCAGAAATGCCTACCTTGCAGTTCATAGAAAATCAAGACAAATTGTATCAGTAACATAAGAATGTGATGATGAATACCACATGGACTATGGGTCTACTTGATGTGGTTGGCTCACATTCATCACTACATAACTCTGTGCTTCAGACATTGACATGTTGTTCCAAACCATAGAGAGGTTTGGAAACTCGACATCAGTTAGACTCAATACAAATCGTTAGCCAGTACGTTGAGCACTCAATAACTGGGGAGGGATCCAGGAATTCAAAGATTGAGTCAAATTATTTAAGTGAAAAGCAAAACATTGGGCACAAAGACGATCAAAAACAACACCAGAGACGTTTTATAAAACGAGCTTGTTTATTTCCAAATTGTTGAGCTTTTTGCAGTGTGTGATTTCTATAAGATCTCATAAAAGATTGTCGTCATGAAACACTGTCTGTTCAATATTGGTAAGTCTCCAAAGAAATTGCATTGTACACTGTGGCCGAAAACCCAAATACACATATCAATAGATTCAAGTCCATGTCACTAAAATAGATTTGATTACAAAATATAGTATTCAATATAAACATGTGCGTCGTCTTTTTGTCTTCACAACCAGGTCAGAGTCAAAGCACGTATTCAACAACTCTGAAAAATCCAATCTTTTAAATACTATATCATTCTTCTGTGTCATTTTAGTAAAAGAGAGCTTCATATTAACTTGCAAAAATATATATTCCTGTCTCTACCGCTGTGTGTCCGCTTTATACATGTACAGGAAGTCACTACCTTGAGAGTACTGTAGACGGGATTGTTTGGCTCGGACATTTTAGAGAGAAACATTTTAAAAAGACAAAGTGAAAGTGTTGTCAAGCAGGAAAGGGGAGTCAGAGTTTCTCCCAAGTGCCTTGCAAATGTAGCCTACGGATTTCTACCGGATTTCAATTCAAGTCAATATCAGGAAAATAAAATAAGAACATTCTGGTGAGAAGCAGCCTAACCCGTGACAAGGCAGGATTCAGACAATTCGTGCCAGTGACAAAATATATGTTTTCCAAAAGCGGACAATGATGATGATGTGGGAGAATGAGATGTTAGATGAAATTTGATTGTAATTGATGAAACAGCTCTCTCTAGTCTGTAGATGTGCCATCTCCTGACAATATTCATCTGTAGATGTACGGTCTCCTGAGCATACCTAATAAGAATTTGACACAGTCTCGTCATGTATAAATTTGTATGTGTAAATTTCGACAACAAAGTCAATCTAGCAGCCATCTGAACCAGATGGTTCGTCTCTGTAGGGGGAAACAACAGTCATCTCTGTAGGGGGAAACAACAGTCATCTCTGTAGGGGGAAACAACAGTCATCTCTGACTCTATTGAAGTTATTGGTTGGACTCCCAAAATGACGTCTTCGGCCAGTGCCTCAAGTCAAAACATTCACATGCAGTTTTTGTGAGAGGGAGACATCAAGATAGTTTAGAGTTTGACTCTAAAAAGGGAGGCTAGATCCTACAGTCTTTGTTTAATTGATCTGAGAGATTACTCAGAGCGAAGGTAGCTAGACGATCTGTATCACTAAGTTGTTGTAAGGTTCAAACCCACTTTCTCTTCTCTAAGCCTATATCCGTCCTGTCTATTGGATCAAGGCTTGTGGGAGGAAAAAACTGAATAAAAACGGATTGTTTTTTCAAGTGAGGGATGACTATCCGTCAAGAGAAACCCAATGAACAGCCTGTGTGAAAATCCCAGGTTGCTGTGCTTCACACGGCAGTACGCCCAGACATGGTACTCTTGCGCCCTCTGACGTACATTTCAGGTCATTACAGATGGCCTGGACGCACCATGCAGGTTTATTCAAGAGGATGTCTATTGAACCTTCAACTAGGAGATACATGGCTCATCTGAGGTTGGCGCAAACATAAAACTATCAATTCAAAATAATGGCTGGTGATTATTCTGAAATCTCCAAGCACCTCTAAGCAACAAGAATGGGCCTTTTAGCTTTTTCAATTCACATACACACCCATTTCAGATAATTCCCTGATTTTGGTCCTTTTCCATCAACTAAGTTATTGCTAAAGAACTTTAAAGTAACTCCTTCATAGCTTATACAGTACAGTCCTCTCTGCTGTGGTAGATAGCTTCACAGATCTATCTTTGTCAGTGAATGTTAGCATCTCTTGCATGTGACTCTCCAGAGATATGTTTCCAATTTACACAGTGAAGTCCGTTTATAAATCGGACCAGTGACTTCATCTGCCTCGGCATCCCGTTGCAATACATTCAGTGTGATTCAACCTGCTGGTTCATGAACCACACTTCTGTTCTAGTCAGGTGGAACTGTTATATAGTACTACACCGGGTTCCATTACAATTCCCTAGAAAAATCAACAACCCACCCTGAATCTAAACTACACCCTGTCTATATAGTGCAATGGACTACAATGGTCATAGCCTGGTCAAGTAAATAACATGTATTTTCACAAACAACGCAAAATATCATTTGCGGTGAGTAAGTAAACATTGCGATGTAACACTGTCTGTACATTACCTTCTTTTGGGTAATACAGTGCATTTGGAAAGTATTCAGACCCCTCAACTTTTTCCACATTTTGTTACGTTACAGCCTTATTCTAAAATGGATTAAATTGTTTTCCCCCCCCTCATCAATCTACATACAATAACCAATAATGACAAAGCAGAAACAGGTACAATTTTCTTGCTAAATAAATTGTTTTAAAAATTAAAAATCACATTTACAAAAGTATTCAGACCATTTACTCAGTACTTTGCTGAAGCAACTTTGGCAGTGATTACAGCCTCGAGTCTTGGCTATGATGCTACAAGCTTGGCACACCTGTATTTGGGGAGTTTCTCCCATTCTTCTCTGCAGATCCTCTCAAACTCCGCCAGGTTGGATGGAGAGTGTCCCTGCACAGCTATTTTCAGGTCTCTCCAGAGATGTTTGATCGGGTTCTAGTCTGGGCTCTGGCTGGGCCAGAGACTTGTCCCAAAGCCACTCCTGCGTTGTCTTGGCTCTGTGCTTAGGATCATTGTGCTGTTGGAAAGTGAACCTTCGCCCCAGTCTGAGGTCCTGAGCGCTCTGGAGCAGGTTTTCATCAAGGATCTCTGTACTTTGCTCTGTTCATCTTTGCCTCGAACCTGACTAGTCTCCCAGTCCCTGCCACTGAAAAAAACATCCCCACAGCATGATGCTGCCACCACCACAATGCTTAACCGTAGGGATGGTGCCAGGTTTCCTCCGGACGTGATGCTTGGCATTCAGGACAAAGAGTTCAATCTTGGTTTCATTGGACAAGAGAATCTTGTTTCTCATGGTCTGAGAGTCCTTTATGTGCCTTTTGGCAAACTTCAAGCAGGCTGTCGTGCGTTTTACTGAGGAGTGGCTTCCATCTGGCCACTCTACCATAAAGGCCTGATTGGTGGAGTGCTGCAGAGATGGTTGTCCTTCTGGAAGTTTCTCCCTTCTCCACAGAGGAACTCTGGAGCTCTGTCAGAGTGACCATCGGGTTCTTGGTCACCTCCCTGACCAAGGCCCTTCTCCCCCTATTTCCCAGCTCTAGGAAGAGTCTTGGTGGTTCCAAAATTTTTCCATTTAAGAATCATGGAGGCCAATGTGTTCTTGGGGACCTTCAATGCCACAGGAATCTGTGCCTCAACACAATTCTGTCTCGGAGCTCTACGGACAATTCCTTCGACCTCATGGCTTGGTTTTTGCTCTGACATGCACTGTCAACTGTGGGACCTTACATAGACAGGTGTGTGCCACTCCAAATCATGTCCAATCAATTGAATTTACCACAGGTGGACTCCAAGTTGTAGAAACATCTAGGATGATCAATGGAAACAGGATGCACCTGAGATCAATTTCGAGTCTCCTAGCAAAGGGTCTGAATACTTATGTAAATAAGGTATCTGTTTTTTTATTTGTAATTAATGTGTAAACATTTTTTTTTTTAACTTGTCGTTATGAGGTATTGTGTGTAGATTGTTGAGGGGAAAAAAATACTTAATACATTTTAGAATAAGGCTCTAACGTAACAAAATATGGAAAAAGTCAAGGGGTCTGAATACATTCCAAATGCACTGTGGCTTGGTGTGTGTGTGTGTGTGTGTGTGTGTCCATCTGTAGAAGAATATAGACCTGTCATCTTGTCTGACATCCATATTGCAACATGTAGCAGCATGCAAAGTAGTGGTTAGATAGCATTCAAACCTACATACATACGACTACAGTACACCTGAGTCTTACAAGGGTTCAAGTCCCTTAAGGGGTTAACAGTCCGTCAACCCCACCCCACCTTAAGGTACCTCCCACTTCAATCGCTAAAGTAAAAAAGCAGTTCAAGAACAAAGAGCCATGAACATGGATAACCCTTGTAAAAGGTCAAACTGTGTGCAGCGAACAGTAGGGGCCCAGATCAGGTTCACAGTCAGGGAAAATCTCCTGGCCCTAAGAATGGTAATGTTAGCTTGGTGATTATAGGCTTCTATCGGCATGACATGGAATGGATGCTTGGAATGAGTGTCAACTAGAGTGAATAACTGAATTCAGGGCTGGGTAAAGACTGTGCACTTTGTGATCTCGCCAAACACCAATCGTCTGGTGTCTTAAAAGCCTGAGAGGAAGACTGAGAACCGTGGCTAAACTATCATGGACAACTACAGTCCAACTGTAACAACCCAACTATCCCCCACCAATAAAACACTACAGAATAGAAACATGCAGATGTTTAAATAAATAACTGTTATTCAGCATCTAGAACAGATGAAAACACTGACGTTATTGACCACCAGAATGTCTTACTACTACAGCGCCACACGTCTTGGCCAGATACGGTTCCTTTGTTGAGTCTACACGACAGACCACATATTGACTGACTGGCTAACTGACTGGCTAACTGACTGACTGCCAATGTAACCTGAACATGGGGAATGGCTGTCTAAGGTACCCTGTTGCCTCTAGCAGCATACATAGCAGAGACAGCCGATAGTACTGAATGTCCATACCTGACACAGCCTTAACCCTTCCCACCTCCCCCCAGAGAGAGCCCATCAAAGCGGGCATGACCAAAGAGCTAAAACACCCCTAGCGCTAGGACCACTTTGACCGCTCCTCCTTTTGGCTGCTGATGGATGGTAGAATCAGCGGACCGGTCCATCGAGTACAGAGGTGTGTGTGGTGGGTGGGCGTGGGATCAGGAGATGCATAGGGAGCTGGGGACAGAGGCCAGGGTGCAGACGGGGGTGGGCAGGCCGTAGTAGAGGGGGTCTGTGAGGGGGAAGAGGAGGAGGAGGAAGAGGAGGACCCCCAGCAGGTAGCAGGAGAGGATGGTGAGGCGGTGGGGGTGCTCCAGGGCCGTGCTCAGGGCAGGGAAGCCCATGTGATTACAGAAAGAGTGGCACAGCACCGGCCCCACCAGGTGACCTGAGGACAGAGAGAAAAGTAGCTAGAAATATTAAGGAAATATTAACCAATATTAGGTAGATAGAAATATTCAAGGTAACAAAATGGATGCACACACACACACACACACTTTACAACAACCAATCTGACCACAAAGAAAGAGACCCAGACAGTCCTAGCTAGTACCCACAGACCCAGACAGACCTAGCTAGTGCCCACAGACTGACAGACCTAGCTAGTGCCCACAGACTGACAGACCTAGCTAGTGCCCACAGACTGACAGACCTAGCTAGTGCCCACAGACTGACAGACCTAGCTAGTGCCCAGACAGACTGACAGACCTAGCTAGTGCCCAGACAGACTGACAGACCTAGCTAGTGCCCAGACAGACTTAGCTAGTGCCCACAGACAGACTATGCTAGTGCCCACAGACAGACTATGCTAGTGCCCACAGACAGACCTAGCTAGTGCCCACAGACAGACCTAGCTAGTGCCCACAGACAGACCTAGCTAGTGCCCACAGAGACTATGCTAGTGCCCACAGACAGACCTAGCTAGTGCCCACAGACCCAGACAGACCTAGCTAGTGCCCACAGACCCAGACAGACCTAGCTAGTGCCCACAGACCCAGACAGACCTAGCTAGTGCCCACAGACCTAGCTAGTACCCACAGACCCAGACAGACCTAGCTAGTGCCCACAGACCCAGACAGTACCCAGACCCAGACAGACCTAGCTAGTGCCCACAGACCCAGACAGACCTAGCTAGTGCCCACAGACCCAGACAGACCTAGCTAGTGCCCACAGACCCAGACAGACCCAGACAGACCTAGCTAGTGCCCACAGACCTAGCTAGTACCCACAGACCTAGCTAGTACCCACAGACCTAGCTAGTACCCACAGACCTAGCTAGTACCCACAGGCCCAGACAGACCTAGCTAGTGCCCACAGGCCCAGACAGACCTAGCTAGTGCCCACAGGCCCAGACAGACCTAGCTAGTGCCCACAGGCCCAGACAGACCTAGCTAGTGCCCACAGGCCCAGACAGACCGAGCTAGTGCCCACAGGCCCAGACAGACCGAGCTAGTGCCCACAGGCCCAGACCCAGACAGAGCTAGTGCCCACAGGCCCAGACCCAGACAGAGCTAGTGCCCACAGGCCCAGACCCAGACAGAGCTAGTGCCCACAGGCCCAGACCCAGACAGAGCTAGTGCCCACAGGCCCAGACAGACCGAGCTAGTACCCACAGACCCAGACAGACTTAGCTAGTACCCACAGACCCAGACAGACCTAACTAGTGCCCACAGGACCAGACAGACCTAGCTAGTGCCCACAGGCCCAGACAGACCTAGCTAGTGCCCACAGGCCCAGACAGACCTAGCTAGTGCCCATAGACCCAGACAGACCTAGCTAGTGCCCACAGGCCCAGACAGACCTAGCTAGTGCCCACAGGCCCAGACAGACCTAGCTAGTACCCACAGACCCAGACAGACCTAGCTAGTACCCACAGACCCAGACAGAGCTAGCTAGTGCCCACAGACCCAGACAGAGATAGCTAGTACCCACAGACCCAGACAGAGCTAGCTAGTACCCACAGACCCAGACAGACCTAGCTAGTACCCACAGACCCAGACAGAGCTAGCTAGTACCCACAGACCCAGACAGAGCTCATGTAGGTCATGTAATGTAGCTAGTACCCACCTGTTCTAATAAATATGAAGGCAGTGTAAGCTCCAAACACAGCGGTGTAGGAGAACTGGAACACTGCAACACAAACATTAACACATAGACTGTATATGATTATTAATGCTATTTATTTACAGTCAGTGGAAAAGAACACATAGCTAGGCTACAGGAGCCATCTACCACATGGGAGACAAAGTAGAAAAGCTGAAGGTAATCGGTTGGTCCTTACCTGCAGCGAGAAAGATCCCAGACACAGTGCCCTGTCTGAATCGCAGCAGTTCGATCACATGATGAAAGTGAGCTGTGAAAACAACATCTTTAGAGTTTCCGGACAAAAAAAATACGACATCATGGACAGAGTAAGAAAATAAAAAAGATGTTATCATCCAAATGTATTCACCATTTACATTTTGTTTACCACGTTTACCACTTTCACATGCATCATTTTTGCGGTACTGGTGAGAGCTACGGGGTTCATTATTTCAAATGAATTAATCTAGCGAAAACTCGTTAGAATTTTTCTTTTGTGGCAGAAAAAAACATTTCGCTTTCCAGCAGCAGCTGCATGAGGACAACTGCAAATCGTCTCGTTTGCTCCTATATTATTAAGAACACAACAGGTCAACAACAGAGGTTTAAGCCTACTGCCTTTCTGTAATATTAATATGAATAATACTATTAATAATAATAATAACAACATGAATAACAATACTAACATGAATAATAATGATACTACGAATAATCATAATATCAATAATCATAATAATAATTATAATTATAACAATAATTATAATTTATTGGATTTATGTCCAGATGCTCAAAGCACCTAAATGAGTTTAGCGAAGCCCGAAAACTAGTAAAGAAAAGCAGACTGCTTCTCTCTCTCTCGCTTTACGTTGATATGCCAGGGGTTCCATTTGCATGAAAATTATTAGTCAATAGTCAAGACACAAAACTACAGTGCCGTTGGAAAGGTTCAGACCCCTGGACTTTTTCCACATTTTGTTAGGTTACAGCCTTATTCTAAAATTCATTACATTTGTTTTTTTCCTCCACACAATACCCCATAATGACAAAGTAAAAACAGTTTAATTTTTGTTGGCTAATTTATACAAAATAAAAAACTGAAATGCAACATTTACGTAAGTATTCAGACCCTTTACTCAGTACTTTGTTGAAGCACCTTTGGCAGCGATTACAGCCTCAAGTCTTCATGGGTGTGACACTACAAGCTTGGCACACTTGTATTTGGGGGGTTTCTCACATTCTTCTCTGCAGATCCTCTCAAACTCTGTCAGGTTGGATGGGGAGCGTTGCTGCACAGCTAGTTTTAGGTCTCTCCAGAGATGTTTGATCAGGTTGAAGTCCGGGCTCTGCCTGGGCCACTCAAGGACATTCATAGACTTGTCCCGAAGCCACTCCCATGTTGTCCTGTTGGAAGGTGAACCTTCGCCCCAGTCTAAGTTCCTGAGAACTCGAACAGGTTTTCATCAAGGATCTCTGTACTTTACTCCCTTTATCTTTGCCTCGATCCTGACTAGTCTCCCAGTCCCTGTCACTGAAAAACATCCCCACAGTATGATGCTGCCACTACCACCATGGTTCATCGTAGGGATGGTGCCAGGTTTCCTCCAGGTGTGATGCTTGGCATTCAGGCCAAAGAGTTCAATCTTGGTTTCATCAGACCAGAGAATCTTGTTTCTCATGGTCTGAGAGTCTTTAAGTGCCTTTTGGCAAACTCCAAGCAGGCTGTCATGTGCGTTTTACTGAGGAGTGGCTTCCATCTGGCCACCCTACCATAAAAGGCCTGATTGGTGGAGTGCTGCAGAGATGGTTGTCCTTCTGGAAGGTTATCCCATCTCCACAGAGGAACTCTGGTGGAGGTTCTTGGTGACCTCCCTGACCAAGGCCCTTCTCCCCCGATTGCTCAGTTTGGCCTGGGCGGCCAGCTCTAGGAAGAGTCTTGGTGGTTGCCAACTTATTCCATTTAAGTATGGAGGCCAATGTGTTCTTGGGGACCTTCAATGCTACAGAAATGTTTTGGTACACTTCCCCAGATCTTTGTCTCAACAAAGTCCTGTTTTGAAGCTCTACGGACAATTCCTTCGCCCTCATGGCTTGGTTTTTGCTCTGACATGCACTGTCAACTGTGGGACCTTATATAGACAGGTGTATGCCTTTCCAAATCATGTCCAATCAATTGAATTTACCACAGGTGGACTCCAATCAAGTTGTAAAAAGATCAAGAATGATCAATGGGAACAGGATGCACCTGAGCTCAATTTCAAATCTCATAACAAAGCATCTGAATATCTTTGTAAATAATGTATTTTTGTTTTGTTTGTAATAAATTACCAAACATTTCTAAAAACCTGTTTTCGCTTTGTCATTATGGGGTATTGTGTATAGATTGCTGAGATTTATTTTTATTTAATCCATTTTAGAATAAGGCTGTAACGTAACAAAATTGGAAAAAGTTAAGGGGTCTGAATACTTCCTGAAGGCACTGTATGTGTTGGCTGCAGTTGTAGCACCCCTATAGCATCAATATTTATGTAGGTCAAAATGGCAGAAGGTGTTCTTATTGACTCGCAGACATTAACTGACATGACACATACATTAAAGGGGTTGCTCTAATTTAATGGAATGAAATGCTGCTAAATCCAATACATTATTTGTTCAATTCAGTTGGGGTTGAGGCAAGCAGATTTTTCTAAATGCAAACCAGATCTAGACGATCCCGCGGTGCAGTATGTTGATGGGACTTACCTACTCCGAAGAAGAGGGGACAGGTCAACATGGCAGTGGAGGGACTGGCGCAGGGTACCAGCATGGGCAGCATACAAGCCCTGAACACCAGCTCCTCAGTCAGAGGGGCCACCACCTGGTTCCTCAGCCAGCGCATGTCCCTGAGGCACAGAGCCCAGAACCATGGGTCTGTTGGAGTGGGGGGAGGGGGAGAGAGAGAGATGGTCTCCAGGATAACGCAGTAATAACCATATTGGGTGAATAATCATCTCTAGACAGTCTCTCACCAAGGGCCACTCGTATCCCATCCATGAAGCCCCAGGGGCAGTCCATAGCCAGTTGGATGAGAGGGCCAAGAAACAGAACCTACCAGAGCAAAGGTCAGAGGTTAACTGCTGTAGGTCAGACAATACCAAAAGTATATCTACAACAGTCTGTTGTGTCTGTTACCATGGTGAGCAGCAGAGGCAGTATGATGGCTGGGATGAGGCCCTCGAAGCGAATGCCCATCAGAGCCAGCAACGACGGGCCGGGCTATAGGGGAACAAGAGAAGTATGGATGGAATTCATGGAAATGTTCTCATGTGTATAACACTCCATGAACAGACCGGGAAATAGGCTGTAATCAGCTGTTATCCTGTGCCCCTGCCTTAAAGGAACTGGTTGTGTCATGCATCTTTGTCCAGATAATGGATTGCAATGTATCAAGTCCATTATAGGCCAGGGCAAGAGGTTTCTTGGAAAGCTGGCTACGGTGTAGTTGTACTGTATTGGAGTAAGCTGCTCTACCTTTTCTAATACAGTAGATAAATGTGACGCACTAAGCTAATATAACCCATTGTTTCCCCATATAAAACTACAGCAGTCTGCTATTCAAAGGCACTTGAAAGCATCAACACAGACTCAGCTGTCATTTCCAATCATGAGCTTTGTCATCTAATAGCAGTTGGCCTATAGCAGTCGGCCTATAGCTGAGACAGCGTGGCGTAGAGACTCACCATCACACCAGTGTACACCTTCCATGTCCACACGAAGACAGGCGACAAGGCAGACACGATCAGGACACTGGTGAAGCGCCTCTTGATAACGGCCGGGTGGTCCCTGGGGGCAGGCACGTGATGCACACACAGGAGATACATGTCAACATTACATTCTGTAAACAAACCAGCCCCTCAAGGAGCAAGAACACTGCAATTAAGCAGGAAACTAAATAAATAAGCCCTCTGGTTCAGTTTGCTTGCTAATGTACCAGCAAATAATGAAAGGCTAGCAGACTGCTGCAGGGAAATTCCACAGTAACAGAATTACACTGACACTCAGAATTTTTACTTTAAAATGTATACCAAACACAAACCATTGATTTCAAAGTTTAACAAACCATATAACTCTATGCACAACTCATTTTAACAATTTACCCTGAACATTTTATAAAAACATACGTTTGGTAACAGAATAAACATTTGAGAGATGCTATAGTAATTCTGTTACCAAACTTTGCATCTGCACTAGCCCAAAAGCCGGCAGATGGCGATATTGAGTCATTTCATCTTACGGTCCAAAGGGAATGAATGCGACACTGTTATTCTCATTGAAAACCAGTCTAAGAAGTGGTAGATCTGTTCCATTTCTATGCTTCCCGTTCTAAAGTTTGGTTTTGGCATCTTTTACTTTCGGTTTTGTACACCAGCTCAAACAACTGAAAATACTATATTTTTGGTCAAGGAAAATATATTTCACAGCGGTTTAGAAGGTACAATGATTCTCTACACTATACTTGCTTGTTTTGACAAACTGAAATTTAGGTTGAACTATTTGAATTTTTAGCAACCAGGAAACGGCGGAGCGATTTCTGCATATTGCACCTTTAAATACATATCAAACCACATTTTATTTGTCAAATGCGCTGAATACAACAGATGTAGACCCGATTTAAATATGAGAAGATGTCATGGTTTGTTTTAGCCTTTCAGTTCATCTTTAATAGAAAATGACTCAAGTGAAAGTGAAAGTGTACTTGAGTAAAATTATCTGGTTTTAAATGTACTTAAATACAGTGGTAGAAAAAGTACAAAATTGTCATACTTTGGTAAAAGTATCAAGTATAAGTAAATGCTATACATCAAATTCCTTTTATTGAGCAAACCAGACGGCACAATCTTCTTGTTTTTTATTTTACGGACAGACGGGCAAACTGCAACACTCAGACTTAATTTACAAACGCATTATGTGTTTAGTGAGGCCACCAGATCAGAGGCAGTAGGGATGACAACGCTCTATATTGATAGGTGGGTGAATTGGACCATATTCCTGTGCTGCCTGAGCATTCTAAATGTAACTAGTACTTTTGGGTCTCAGGGAAAATGTATTGGAGTAAAAAGCACATATTTTCTTTAGGAAAGTAGTGGAGTAAAAGTTTAAAAAATATATATAAATAGTGAAGTACAGATACACCACTGTTCACTCTAAACAGAAAACGCACATGGCAGTTTGTATTGGACAAATTCAGGAAGGTCCCTCCCAGTTTCGTTTACTCTGTTTGGTTCTTAAACGGTTTACATAATGAATAAGCTTCCACCCCTAGTATGATAGTTTCAAAATAAAAAGGTGGCTGCAACCTGATTGGCTGAACGCGATATGCAACATCTGGGACTAGCATTAGCTATTCTAGCATGGTGGAGGAAAATGGGGTTTCATAAAGAAAGTCGCATATTTTCCCCGCTTTATTTCGCCTTCTCACCATTTGTATTTATTATGGATCCCCATTAGCTCCTGCCAAGGCAGCAGCTACTCTTTCTTGGGTCCAGCAAAAATTAAGTCAGTAATACACATTATATAACAACTTTTAAACATTAAAATACATTTTACAACAGATTTCACAATACAATAAGTGTGCCCCCTCCGGTCACTAGTGTACTACAACACACTATCCAGGTGTACATGTGTGTATAGTTTGTTTGTATATGTGTGTATATGTACCTGTGTGTATATGTACCTGTGTGTGTGACTTTTCAGTCTTCGCTGTTCCATAAGGTGTATTTTTATCTGTTTTAAAAAAAAATCTGATTCTACTGCTTGCATCAGTTACCTGATGTGGAATAGAGTTCCATGTAGTCATGGCTCTATGAGGTACTGTGCGCCTCCCATAGTCTGTTCTGGACTTGGTGACTGTGAAGAGACCTCTGGTGGCATGTGTTGTGGCGCATGCATTGGTATCCGAACTGTGTCCTAGTCAATCTCTCCTCTACATTGAACCATGATTGACATGCATATTATTAATGTTAGCTGTACATGTACATTTAAGAGCCAGCCGTGTGTCCTGTTCTGGGCCAGGTGTAATTTTTCCCAAGTCCTTCTTTGTGGCACCTGACCACACAACTGGGCAGTAGTCCAGGTGCAACAAATCTAGGGCCTGCCTTGTTTATCTTTAATAATGGAACACTAGTCACTAGGGATGCACGATATATCGGTATCGGACGATATTAGCTAAAAATGCCAACATCGGCATCGGTCCGATGTGAAAAATCGATGTCAAAGCTGACGTGCATACCTATATAACGTAGGTAGATGACGTAATGACGGCATGAAAAATACAGCGCTACACAGAAAAGCAGAAAAATACTAAGCGCACACTTCAAACAAGTAAACAAGTTCAAGTCGAGCAGTCATTTGAAAGAGTAAGAACATTTCAGTGAGACAACTCAAAGGCGAAATCCATTAAGGCCAAGATAATGGAATTCATTTCCCTTGACAATCAACCGTTCTCTGTCAAGGATGATGTTGGTATTTGAAAACTGGTCGAGCACCTCAAGCCCCGGTACACACTACCAAGTAGGCGCTATTTTTCAGATGTTGCCCTACCGGAGTTACACAATATTGCTGAAACGCACATTCATGAGCTACTTGCTATGGGCGTCACTGCTATTAGCTTCACGACTGACATTTGGACCAGCGATGTCAACCCCATGAGTATGCTGAGTCTGACAGCACAGTGGGTCGACAAGGATTTCGTACTCAGGAAAGCCTTATTGCATGCTCAAGAATGTCCTGGTTCTCATACCGCTGCAGCCATTTCAATGGCATTTGAGAACGTTTGATACTTGGAAACATGAACACTCCTAGCTCCATTCGAAGAACTGACTCGAGAAATAAGCTAATCAACTGCGTCTGCAGCAGACGTGGTACCCTCTGTCATGGCATTGAAATGCCTGCTCAACAAAACTGTCCACACAGACCGTGGAGTTAAAACTTGCAAAAGTACTCTACAAGAGGCTGTGAACAAGCGATTCGGTGGCATTCTCTCTGAGCCTTTTTACTGTGTCCCCACCATGCTCGATGCTAGGTACAAGGACCGCTTGGCATTCTCTCAGTCAGCTTCATGAGGTAGTCACCTGGAATGCATTTCAATTAACAGGTGTGCCATGTTCAAAGTTAATTTGTATTTGAGCCAATCAGTTGTGTTGTGACAAGGTAGGGGTGGTATACAGAAGATAGCCCTATTTGGTAAAAGACCAAGTCCATATTATGGCAAGAACAGCTCAAATAAGCAAAGAGAAACAACAGTCCATCATTACTTTAAGACATGAAGGTCAGTCAATATTAGAGGTCGACCGATTATGATTTTTCAACGCTGATAATTGGACGACCAAAAAAGCCGATACCGATTAATTAGGCAATTTATATATATATATAATAATGACAATTACAACAATACTGAATGAGCACTTTTATTTTTACTTAATATAATACATAAATAAAATCAATTTAGTCTCAAATAAATAATGAAACATGTTCAATTTGGTTTAAATAATGCAAAAACAATGCTGGAGAAGAAAGTAAAAGTGCAATATGTGCCATGTAAAAAGCTAACGTTTAAATTCCTTGCTGAGAACATGAGAACATATGAAAGCTGGTTAATCATGAGTCTTCAATATTCCCAGTTAAGAAGTTTTAGGTTGTAGTTATTATAGGACTGTTTCTCGCTATATACCATTTGTATTTCATATACCTTTGACTATTGGATGTTCTTATAGGCACTATAGTATTGCCAGCCTAATCTCGGGAGTTGATAGGCTTGAATTCATAAACAGCGCTGTGCTTCAAGCATTGCGAAGAGCTGCTGGCAAACACAGGAAAGTGCTGTTTGAATGAATGCTGCTGCTTACCACCGCTCAGTCAGACTGCTCTATCAAATATCAAATCATAGACTTAATTATAATATAATAAACACACAGAAATACAAGCCGTAGGTCATTAATATGGTCAAATCCGGAAACTATCATTTCGAAAATAAAACGTTTATTCTTTCAGTGAAATACAGAACCGTTCAGTATTTTATTGAACGGATGGCAACCCTAAGTCTAAATATTGCTGTTACATTGCACAACCTTGAATGTTATGTCATAATTATGTAAAATTCTGGCAAATTAATTACGGTCTTTGTTAGGAAGAAATGGTCTTCACACAGTTTGCAACGAGCCAGGCGACCCAAACTGCTGCATATACCCTGACTCTGCTTGCACTGAACGCAAGAGAAGTGACACAATTTCCCTAGTTAAAAGAAATTCATGTTAGCAGGCAATATTAACTAAATATGCAGGGTAAAAAAAAAAATACAGTACTTGTGTATTGATTTTAAGAAAGGCATTGATGTTTATGGTTTGGTACACATTGGTGCAACGATTGTACTTTTTTCGCGAATGCGCTTTTGTTAAATCACCAGTTTGTCGAAGTTGAAGTAGGCTGTGATTCGATGATAAATGAACAGGCACCGCATTTATTATATGCAATGCAGGACAAGCTTGTTAAACTAGTAATATAATCAACCAGTGATTATGTTAAGATTGATTGTTTTTTTACAAGATAAGTTTAATGCTAGCTAGCAACTTAACGTGGCTCCTTGCTGCACTAGGCAAGTCAGTTAAGAACAAATTCTTATTTACAATGATGGCCTATGAACTGCCTTGTTCAGGGGCAGAACAACAGGTTTTTACCTTGTCAGATCGGGGATTTGATCTAGCAGCCTTTCAGTTACTGGTCCAACGCGCTAACCACTAGGTTACCTGCCACCCCGCACTCTGTGCCTTACTGTTATACATGTCGTCCAGATCACATTGGCATTTAGCAAGCTCTGCGTTTTCATCTTCATTTAAATCAAGTTTATTGCTCAGCCTGTTAATATCAACAATAATATCCATCTGCTTGGATAATCTTTTCTGAGCTAGCATTTTACTAGTAGTGAAGGCATTTTACCAGTAGTGATGACAATTCTGAATTTAATCATTTCCCATTTGTTAGCAGAAGAGCAGAATCGAGGCAGATCTCTCTGATAAGTGCTTTAGACTAACTAAATGACGCATTACTTAAAAGAAAATAGTTACATTTCAAGTATGCTTTAGAAAATCCACTATTTATATGTAAACGACTCAATAACGCCATCTGCTGGCCTTTGGGCATTTTTGTTGAAATGACTATGTAAATTGTTCAGAGTAGTATGGCTTGTTCAACTTTGAAATAGATGTTTTTGGTTTGGCATACATTTAAGTGAAACAATGGAGATTCAGCGTAATTCCGTTACCATGGAATTGCTCTGCACGAAAGCCATGCTAGGTAGTTATCCGCCGACAAGCTGGCAAACTAGCACTTCCGTATGTCTATAGAATCATCCACGAATCAAGAAAGCAAAGAAATACGAGGCTTACCTTGGCAAATCACTTCTCCACACGTATAAGCTCCCAACGTAGGAGCAGGCAAGCAGCAAACATGACAGAACAGACACCCAGCATATTCCGTCAGGAGGGATAAACTCGCCATTGCTGCTCCACATTTGGTTTGACATAAGAGTTGGCGTTAAATCGTCATCCTCTACCATGGCGAGGGTACAGAGTCAATGGTTGTGTTTCAACAAAGATATTATGCCGTGGTTTGATAATTCCTTGACCACCTTAATTCGTGAAAAAATATACCTAAACGCGAGCTGAGAAGAATGTCAGTTCATGCTCGCTCACATAACATATCCTGGGCGCTGTAATTGAACGTCATCACGTGGCGTCAGACGCACGCCTTCCCGTGACACATACGTCAGCCGCACGCCTTCCGGTGACACATTCGAATGTTAGGACTGTATAACAGGAGTTTAATGACAGCCAATTAACAAAACATCATTAAGGAATGTTTGTATTAGAGCAATTTATTCCTTTTTCCCCCACGTTTTATTAAGCGAACGCAAATCATAACCCTACATGCAAATGTTCTTCATTTTATTCTAGGCCTACTTTAACATTTTTTTATACATTATTATTAATATAATTTACATATTTACCCATAAGTAGCAAGAAATTACCTTTTTTTGCCTTGAGGAAAGGTAGCATGTGTTTCTCAGCAAGTCAACAGCTTGCTCATTCTTCAAATTTACAGCCACTTATCATATCTCCCTAGAATATAGAGCAGTGAGGTGTTTCTGAAAAAAACTAAAACATTGTCATTCACACAGACTAATCTACACACTGCCTATGCTACTGTACCTGCCTGAAGCGAGCCTTTTTTTACAGTAGCTTGCCTACTGTACAGTACAAGTACCACGCGCGGGCAGTATTCAGCAGATAGCTGGAGCCAGCACGTTGTGCGAATCTGAAGACGGCTTTACGCAATAGTCGCGGAATCCTGACCAACTGCAGAGACGCATTAACGTGGGCGATGGTGGATCCGTATGACTACTGAGTTTTTACCAAAGGAGAGCAGCGCTAGAGAGAGATGGGCGTGACAACCGGGTGTCTGGACCACGACTAGTCTCCAGGGGGAAAGAGCATCTCGCAGTCTCCAATGTACCCGATGACAACGGAGAGGCAATGCCGACTGTCCGGTCCAGTGGTTGTTCCATCCAATTTACCTTAGCAGGTGGTCTTTTAACAACGGCACGACGCCCGATATTGAGGCCACACGGGGATTGACACAATCTAAAAAGGAATAAAACATCTAACGGACCTACTTCGGAAAACATCAGCGGGTATTTATTGATTCATTTGGCTACCTGTTCAATTACTGGCCATCGATGTTGATTTGGGTGCTGAAGTGGGGTGACAATTGGCTGGTCGTGTGCTTTTTTTCTTCTTTTGTTACATTCATGACACGATGCTAGGAGATAGGATAGCCTATTTTGTTGTCCGTGCGTGTGTGCTTGCGTGCGTGGTGATGTCTTACATTGTAGTATTTATTGTCTGTGCAGTGGATTCCCTTGTGTACTTCCCTGCCTCATAGACTGCTGTGCTATGGAGCCGAGAAACGTTGAACAAAGAACAACATATTACAATGGATAGGCTGTTAAAATAGACACTAACCTCATTAAGTTTAAAGATACTGTAATAAACAGACCATCACTTTCCACCGTAATAACATTTAATGACATTTTTGATGTTATAATAACATAACAACATGTTTTCATATAGCTTCATATATTTTTTTCAGTGATGGTTGTTTCAGCAAGCCTATACGTACATTTAACAAAGGTTGTTATAGCTACAATATTTATAACCAACGGAAATGTCATCATCCATACTGTTACGGCTGTGATTATTTAAAGTCAAATGACAAGTCATTTTTAACACAACTGCATCTCCTTGGTTATAGCCATCATAGACGACCGTTGTGAGTGTGACAGAGGGAGACGCAATCCTCTGCAATCTGCCCGTTGAAGGCACAGAACCAGCCATGAGCATTTTCTCATCGCTCAAATCAGTGTGTAGCTAGTTGGTTTACATTACATATCAAAATATGTCTAGCTTAGCCTTATTGCAGAACCGAAGGGCTTTGTGCATAGTTATTTATTCTGATTATTGGTGCTTGGCAAATGATGTTCTTTGGGAAGGCCTGCTTGATGAGACAGGCGTGATGATAATGGGGACCAAGATGGCTCACATACTTTGGAGTACAAGTACACAGTGTGGAACCTGGAAGTGTGTCAACATTATGTAAGAACAATTATTGAGCATGTTTGGTTCCTTTAGGACCTCTTGTCCAACACACAAACGTATTGTGAAGTTCTTACGATAAGCTGTATAGGTAGGTTGAACAGATCAATTCATAGATCTAGAAATAAACTCAAGCCTCAGTCTAAGAAATCAGTGTTAATTTGCCATATACTGTATTGTGTGCACAGCATAACACACACACACACACACACACACACACACACACACACACACACACACACACACACACACACACACACACACACACACACACACACACACACACTCATGATTCAACAACATGTTTTGAGACACACTCATTTTCAATTTGTGTGCACCATAACCAGTCTCCTATTCCCCATGATGTACAGTAGTCTTGTTAAAGAGGCCTCAGTGTTCTCTTGTTGTGTCCTTAATAGAGCCTACTGGGAGCCTGTCTGTTTTGTTTCTCCTTCTCCACTGTTTACTCCTCCTCTTCCTCATTAATACTGTTTATAACTTCATTAATACTGTTTATAACCACATTAATATGGTTTACAACTTAATTAATAAGGTTCACACCTCTATTAGTACTGTTTACAACTTAATTAATGCTGTGTACAACTACATTAATGCTGTTTACAACTTAATTAATATGTTTTAGAACTTCACTAATACTGTTTAGAACGACATTAATACTCTTTGCAACTTAATTAATAATATTTACAACTTAATTAATGCTGTTTACAACTTCATTAATACTGTTTACAACTTCATTAATGCTATTTACAACTTAATTAATGCTGTTTACAACTTAATTAATACTGTTTACAACTTAATTAATGTTGTTTAGAACTACATTAATGCTGTTTACAAGTACATTAATACTGTTTACAACTTAATTAATACTGTTTACGACTTAATGAATACTGTTTAGAACTACATTAATACTGTTTACAATTTCATTAATACTGATTACAACTTAATTAATACTGTTTAGAACTACATTAATGCTGTTTACAACTACATTAATACTGTTTACAACTTCATTAATACTGTTTACAACTTAATTAATACTGTTTAGAACTACATAAATACTGTTTACAACTTAATTAATACGGTTTACAACTTCATTAATACTGTTTACAACTGTATTAATACTGTTTACAGCTACAGTAATACTGTTTACAACTTAATTAATACTGTTTACAACTTTATTAATACTGTTTACAACTACATGAATATTGTTTACAACTTAATTAATACTGTTTACAGCTTTATTAATACTGTTTACAACTGCATTAATACTGTTTACAACTATATTAATGCTGTTTACAACTACATTAATACGGTTTACAACTACATTAATACGGTTTACAACTTAATTAATACTGTTTACAGCTTTATTCATACTGTTTACAACTTCATTAATACTGTTTACAACTTCATTAATACTGTTTACAACTTTATTAATACTGTTTACAACTACATTAATACTGTTTACAACTTCATTAATACTGTTTACAACTACATTAATACTGTTTACAACTATATTAATGCTGTTTACAACTACATTAATACTGTTTACAACTATATTAATGCTGTTTACAACTACATTAATACTGTTTACAACTACATTAATACTGTTTACAACTACATTAATACTGTTTACAACTTAATTAATACTGTTTACAGCTTTATTAATACTGTTTACAACTTCATTAATACTGTTTACAACTTAATTAATACTGTTTACAGCTTTATTAATACTGTTTACAGCTTTATTAATACTGTTTACAACTTCATTAATACTGTTTACAACTTAATTAATACTGTTTACAGCTTTATTAATACTGTTTACAACTTCATTAATACTGTTTACAACTTCATTAATACTGTTTACAGCTTTATTAATACTGTTTACAACTACATTAATACGCTTTACAACTATATTAATGCTGTTTACAACTTCAAAGAGCAAATACAGACAACCATAATTTTTTACATTTATTTAACCTTTATTTAAGACAAGTCAGTTAAGAACAAACTCTTACTTACAATGATGGCCTACCCCGGCCAAACCCTAACCCGGACAACGCTGGGCCAATTGTGCACTGCCCTATGAGTAAGTTCCTTACACTAAAACAGAATCCCACTTAAAATGCCTTATTAAATGGACTATTGTCTTCTGTCTGCAGTCACAGATGAATCCTGCATGACTGATGCTTACTCATACAGACCGCTAGCTGGTTATCTGCTGTGACACGTGGGGGAGAGAGAGAGAGATGGAGGGAGGGAGGGAAGGGGGAGAGAGAGAGAGAGAGAGATGGAGGGAGGGGGGGAGAGAGGATGAGTCAGAATGGCTGTGGAGAGTGTGTGTGGTAGAGGTAGAGAGGTGGTGAGGTAACAGAGCAGCCCACCTTTGTCTTCCTGTAGAGGTGGAGAGGTGGTGAGGTAACAGAGCAGCCCACCTTTGTCTTCCTGTAGAGGTGGAGAGGTGGTGAGGTAACAGAGCGGCCCACCTTTGTCTTCCTGTAGAGGTGGAGAGGTGGTGAGGTAACAGAGCGGCCCACCTTTGTCTTCCTGTAGAGGTGGAGAGGTGGTGAGGTAACAGAGCGGCCCACCTTTGTCTTCCTGTAGAGGTGGAGAGGTGGTGAGGTAACAGAGCAGCCCACCTTTGTCTTCCTGTAGAGGTGGAGAGGTGGTGAGGTAACAGAGCAGCCCACCTTTGTCTTCCTGTAGAGGTAGAGAGGTGGTGAGGTAACAGAGCAGCCCACCTTTGTCTTCCTGTAGAGGTAGAGAGGTGGTGAGGTAACAGAGCGGCCCACCTGTGTCTTCCTGTAGAGGTGGAGAGGTGGTGAGGTAACAGAGCAGCCCACCTTTGTCTTCCTGTAGAGGTGGAGAGGTGGTGAGGTAACAGAGCAGCCCACCTTTGTCTTCCTGTAGAGGTGGAGAGGTGGTGAGGTAACAGAGCAGCCCACCTGTGTCTTCCTGTAGAGGTAGAGAGGTGGTGAGGTAACAGAGCAGCCCATCTTTGTCTTCCTGTAGAGGTAGAGAGGTGGTGAGGTAACAGAGCAGCCCACCTTTGTCTTCCTGTAGAGGTAGAGAGGTGGTGAGGTAACAGAGCAGCCCACCTTTGTCTTCCTGTAGAGGTGGAGAGGTGGTGAGGTAACAGAGCAGCCCACCTTTGTCTTCCTGTAGAGGTGGAGAGGTGGTGAGGTAACAGAGCAGCCCACCTGTGTCTTCCTGTAGAGGTGGAGAGGTGATGAGGTAACAGAGCGGCCCACCTTTGTCTTCCTGTAGAGGTGGAGAGGTGATGACGTAACAGAGCGGCCCACCTTTGTCTTCCTGTAGAGGTGGAGAGGTGGTGAGGTAACAGAGCGGCCCACCTTTGTCTTCCTGTAGAGGTGGAGAGGTGATGAGGTAACAGAGCGGCCCACCTTTGTCTTCCTGTAGAGGTGGAGAGGTGGTGAGGTAACAGAGCGGCCCACCTTTGTCTTCCTGTAGAGGTGGAGAGGTGGTGAGGTAACAGAGCAGCCCACCTTTGTCTTCCTGTAGAGGTGGAGAGGTGGTGAGGTAACAGAGCGGCCCACCTTTTTCTTCCTGTAGAGGTGGAGAGGTGGTGAGGTAACAGAGCGGCCCACCTTTGTCTTCCTGTAGAACCAGAGGGGTCAAGCAGGTAGGTGGAGGTGGCAATAACACAGAGAGGAGATCAAAAAAATGTTTTACCTACCGGCAAAATATTATGAAGTCTTTAGGGGAACCTTAGGCCAAGTGTAGACCGAACCCATTTGAACCATTTAAGATATGAACCATTTGAGATATGAGCCCAGTTGAACCATTTCAGATATGAACCCAGTTGAACCATTTGAGATATGAACCCAGTTAAACCATTTGAGATATGAACCCAGTTGAACCATTTGAGATATGAACCCATTTGAACCATTTGAGATATGAACCCATTTGAACCATTTGAGATATGAACCCAGTAGAACCATTTGAGATATGAACCCAGTTGAACCATTTGAGATATTAACCCAGTTGAACCATTTGAGATATGAACCCATTTGAACCATTTGAGATATGAACCCATTTGAACCATTTGAGATATGAACCCAGTTGAACCATTTGAGATATTAACCCAGTTGAACCTGACAAAGAGTAGTCTCAAAGGAAGAGAATGTGCTGCAACTCTGAATCCCTATCTGTAAACAAGCAAAAAGGTACTTTGAACCAAAGATGTATCACCTAAAAAGAACTGACAAAGAGACCGTAATGCAACTTTGAAGGGAAATAAACAGTGTTATCAATGAAAGAGGGAACCTTTCCAAGAGGATGGAGGTAGAACGTTGACTAAGGTATAGTATGGCATGGATGTTGGCCCTGGTAATGGATGTTACTGTTGTTGTTGTTTTCAAAGGCATCCTCTATTGCTACAATCTGTGTGTCAGCTTAACGTGAAATGAGGATTTGTCTCCTTCTATTATCTAGTGTAGAACATTGAGTGGTTTTCCTAACCTGATTAGGTGGAACCCTCATAAAAGTTGATGAAAGGAGAAAGGAAACACAGACACACACACACACACACTTTACCTCTCTCTCTCTGAGGTGCTATGCTGTCCCCTCCACTGACTGTATACCCAGACAGGGCCAGTGAGGGCCAGACAGGACCGAAGGACATTCTACTCCATCATAACACATACTGCATCACACAACACCAGTCGGTAGCAGACTGTCTCAGGTAGGGCCATTAGTACACAACACCAGTCAGTCACAGACAGTCTCAGGTAGGGCCATTAGTACACAACACCGGTCAGTCACAGACAGTCTCAGGTAGGGCCATTAGTACACAACACCAGTCAGTCACAGACAGTCTCAGGTAGGGCCATTAGTACACAACACCGGTCAGTCACAGACAGTCTCAGGTAGGGCCATTAGTACACAACACCGGTCAGTCACAGACAGTCTCAGGTAGGGCCATTAGTACACAACACCAGGCAGTCACAGACAGTCTCAGGTAGGGCCATTAGTACACAACACCAGTCAGTCACAGACAGTCTCAGGTAGGGCCATTAGTACACAACACCAGTCAGTCACAGACAGTCTCAGGTAGGGCCATTAGTACACAACACCAGTCAGTCACAGACAGTCTCAGGTAGGGCCATTAGTACACAACACCGGTCAGTCACAGACAGTCTCAGGTAGGGCCATTAGTACACAACACCAGTCAGTCACAGACAGTCTCAGGTAGGGCCATTAGTACACAACACCAGTCAGTCACAGACAGTCTCAGGTAGGGCCATTAGTACACAACACCGGTCAGTCACAGACAGTCTCAGGTAGGGCCATTAGTACACAACACCAGTCAGTCACAGTCTCAGGTAGGGCCATTAGTACACAACACCGGTCAGTCACAGACTGTCTCAGGTAGGGCCATTAGTACACAACACCGGTCAGTCACAGACAGTCTCAGGTAGGGCCATTAGTACACAACACCGGTCAGTCACAGTCTCAGGTAGGGCCATTAGTACACAACACCAGTCAGTCACAGTCTCAGGTAGGGCCATTAGTACACAACACCAGTCAGTCACAGTCTCAGGTAGGGCCATTAGTACACAACACCAGTCAGTCACAGTCTCAGGTAGGGCCATTAGTACACAACACCAGTCAGTCACAGACAGTCTCAGGTAGGGCCATTAGTACACAACACCGGTGCTATCAGGATTTGTAGGTGTCTGCCTCAATAACAGGTGACACCTTGGCTACCATAGACCATGACCGACCAGTGACTGGCAATCAATGCCATAACACAAGGTGAGCCAATAGCATAGTATGTTCTCATGTGCCTGTGCACACAGCATAGGCTAGATAGCCTCTATCAGCTGGCATCGGGCAAAGTCAGGTATCGAGGTAGTGATATGAACGTCAACATACAGTAGATTTACTGTTTATCTCATGCCAAACATCTTGCTTTTCTTAGCAAGGTACCACATCTAAGTCCCTCGCTTGTTTCCATCTTTGCCTCTGGAATCGGAGAGACCACGACAGTATGGTCATCAGCAGCTCAGATTTATTCACTGTGATATTCAGCGTCAGGGAGAAGCTGTCTCTAGTCAATAACATGGAATGCACTACAGTGATAACCCTAATACTACAAGCAATGATAGTGGCGCTACTGTGCAAACATCAGTACCACTGCTACGAATGATAAACCACAAACAATAACTGAACTGATATCCCAACCTCTAGAATTGTATACTACTGATATGATAGTGACAAAGAAAATTCAGATATGGAAGAATATTAAAAAATATGTTTTTTAAATGGCTAAAGAGGAGAAAAATATGATCAATGTTGCGAGGAATTCATAATTTATTCCTGAGATCATTTCCTGGTGTATATATTTAGCTCTCTGTTCATGTATAACTGGATGGAGATGGAAGAGCTGCACCCCTCTCTCTCTCTTTCTCTCTTTTTCTCTTTCTTTCTTTCTCTCTCTCTCTCTTTCCCTCTTTCCCTTTCTCTCTCCTTCTCTTTCACTCTTTCTTTCTCTCTTTTTCTCTCTTTTTCTCTCTTTTTCTCTCTCTCTCTCTCTCACTCTCGCTCTCTCTCTCTCACTCTCTTTTCTCTCTGTCTCTCTGTCTCTCTCTCTCTCTCTCTCTCTCTCTCTCTCTCTCTCTCTCTCTCTCTCTCTCTCTCTCTCTCTCTCTCTCTCTCGCTTTTCTCTCTCTCACCCACACACACTTACACTAACCCTTCCCCTGCAGTAGGAGGAGAGAGAATTGTGGGTGAATTGTGGTAGAAGGAGGGAGGGAGAAATTTAGAGAGCCAGAGAGGGGGAGTTACGGTTGAAAAATGTTGTTAATAAAACCAACCAAAGGTAATATAATAAATGTTAGATAACATTGTGATACCCTGTGTAATAACTGCAATGGAAACCTTGAAACATGTTTTCCTTTGTGTCTATTGACCAGTGTACTATCCGTGGTAGTTAGTCCTTTCAGCTCCTATAGCCACCATACAGTCTTTTACAGGGGACTGCATCTCTCTCTCTCTCTCTCTCTCTCTCTCTCTACCTTCTCTCTCTCTCTCTCCTCTCTCTCTCTCTCTCTCTCTCCTCTCTCTCTCTCTTCTCTCTCCTCTCTCTCTCTGTCTCT